>NC_080677.1:9090909-9393939 GCF_030445035.2 Dasypus novemcinctus
TAGAGAGATGGATGAAGAGGTGTGATGTGGGGGCATTTTTGGGACTTGGAGTAGTCCTGATTATATTGCAGGGACAGATGCAGGACATTATATATCCTGCCATAACCCACTGAATGGACTGGGGGAGAGTGTACACTACAATGTAAACTATAATCCATGCTGTGTGGCAGTGCTTCAAAATGTATTCATCAAATGCAATGTATGTGCCACACTGATGAAAAAGGTTGTTGATGTGGTTGCAGTGGGATGTGGGAGTAAGGTATATAGGAACTTCTCATATTTTTTAATGTAATATTTTGCGTGATCTGTGTATCTTAAAAAAAGATTATAAAAGATAAAAAAGTACAAATACTATAGCATATATCAAACTTAAATGATGTAATATTAAATTTTTTTTTCCTTGAAATTGGGAATAAGAAAATGGTATTTGAGATCCCAAGCTTTTTTTTGTCATTGACCTGGACTTCCCAACCAGTGCAATATGAAAAGAAAATCAACTGCACATTTTATAAAGAGATCTTTTATTCTTGAATAAGATATTTACAAATGTAAATTAATTTCATGCCAAATGTTTTCTTGAAAAACCCTCAAACTTTTCCTTCTCTCTAGAATTTCTCTTTTCAGTCTGCTGATTCAGACATAAAATATGATGCCTGGTTTGGATTCAAATATTATATTAATATCTTTCAAAGACAAGTAAAACAGAAAAATCACCACCTTTTCAAGGTTGTTACATTCATTTATTTCTTTCTGTAATAAGGTCTTATGGTGCAATGTAGGTATTGGATTAACTGGTGCCCTCTGACCAACTTACAAGTCAAAATGAAAATATGATTTGAAGTGGGTATACTCCAATGCCATCTCATGACAAAAATAAGAGAGACATATTACTATGATATGCTAGCCAGTTCTGGTAGGAAATAAATACTGACAATTATTTAATTTTTGCTTTAGTCTTTATTCGGGTTTAATGTGTCTGAAAAACCTAAGATTATACCTAAACATTGAGAAATTTTTAAAAAATAGATAATTATCTTCATTAAACATTTATCAAATAGCCAGCTTAATTTACTTGATTTTAGCTACTATGAGATGAGATAGACATCAAGAGTGCATGTTACAAAAGCAAAAGAAATGCTCAGAGGTGTTCAGCAAGTTGCCAATAGCACATTATACGTTTGCAGCTGAACCAGTGCTTAAGCCACATCTACTGGGCCCAAGACAAGTACAATTTCCACCGCATCTCAGAGTTAACACGTGGGTATGCTCTGGCTGACTGTTCATGGAATGTTTCTCAGATGCAGGGAACAATGGTGGTTGGTACACGTGACATAGACAAATGATGCTGGGGAAGTCATCGCTGCCTGTCCTGAGCACAACATCACGTTGTATGATTGTGAAAAGTTGCTTTCTGTTCTCAAGCACAAAGCAAATCTGCACATAGGAGGGGCAAGCTGGCAGCGGACACCTTTATGAGCAATTCTTTCCATTTTTCTGAAGTTTAATTGCTTTGCTCTGTGCAGCATCCTCTCCCAGTCATTTGCATGATTTGGGGTTTTTGCATTAGAGTCTGCTTATGTGGCTCTCTAGAAAAGACTAGAAAGTGATCATTCAAACCAAGGTTGGGTGTCTGTTTGAAGCCCTAGAGAGGGAAAGTATAGTAACCTCAATGCTGATTTTCATGGGTGGTTGAAACTTTTAAAACTCTAGTCAGCTCACAAAATGGTGAGTCTGCTAATGCTTTAAGTAACTAGCAAAGGCTCCAATTTTACTAGAAAAGTGCTATCTAGTATTTTCAAGTTAAGAACAAATACTACATTATAGGAAGATTAGATTTCAATCTTTAATCACTTAAATGGGGGGTGCCACTTAATTTGAAATTATAACAATAACTCATATAGGAAAAGCATACACTTTTGGCCCTTAATTCTACCACTAATGCAGTTGGCAACATACTGGACCCCCAATCCCATACCATAATTCTCAGCACATGTGAATGTGTTAACGTACTCGGCAAAAGGGGCTTTGCTGGTGTGACTGAGGTTACGGATTTTGAGATGAGATTGTCTTGACTTACCAGGTGGGCCCAATCTAATCAACTTTCCTGGCTCTGGTCAGAAGGAGACAACTAAAAGAAGGGCCAGAGGGCTGCAACACAGCTGTTGTTGAAGATAGAAGGAGGGGCATGAGCCAAGGAATGTGGGTGGCCTCCAGGACTTCAAGTCGACCCTGCTGATGCCCGGCTCTTAGACTAGTGTGACCTGTATTGGACTTCTAACCTGCAGAACCATAAGCTCATCAATTTGTATGATTTAAAGGCACTATATTGATGGTAATTTGTTAGAAAACTGATACACTCATACTAGCACAAGGCATTAGATATCCTCATTTCTCACACCAGTACAATGTGTACAGTCCCTCATTAAGTGGTAGCACTTAAGATATCTGCTCAGTCCTCATTCTATACAGTAGGAATGGCAATGCTTTGTCCACCATTTGCATTTGTAGATGACCACCTTGCCCTTGCCTTGAGCATATCCTCTGCCTGAATGTTTCCCCTTTATCTCTGAAATCTCCAATACCCCCTTCAACATATGTAGCAAATGCCACTGGTCATAACAGATGCAGGCTTGCAGGTTTCATGAGACAGGGCTAGGGTGACCCAAATCATGGTTGATGCTCACCCCAAAATGGACACTCTTTGGTCCAGATCCAATGTTAACAGAGCCTGATGGGTTCTAGCTCTTTCTCTTCCAGCTCCAGTCTTCCGGGACTTGGTCCACTGCATGGGCAGGTGGAAGCTTGGAGGGGCTCTCCCTGAGGCAGGTGTTATGTTCATGATCGTGCCCTCAGCACTTGAGCCAATGCCTGGCAGGCAATCACCTTCCACAGTTGGTTGGTGAAGGACAGAAAGAAGGAATAAAGCCATGGGCAGAAGGAGAGCAATATAGACATTCTGTTCAACCTACTTTCTTCTAGGCTGGAGGGTAACACTCTCAACTGCATTCAGAGCCTAATTACCAAAACGGAAAAGGTGTCAGTCCCTAACCTATGGCTTTTGACCTTGAGGCTCTGGTCTGAAGGTCAGTTCAGAAATCCAGGCTGAGAACTGGCTAAAGCTTAAATGACCTCTGGCGATATACAGGATTCAAGCTGCTTGAAACATAGGGTTGCCAAGGACAGTAGGGCTTACAAGGAGAGCAGTGGCCTGGCAGTCTAAAAGTAGAGGCTTAAAGCTTTCATTTAGCACCATAGTTACATGGGAAGGCCATGCAGGGAGGGTCAAACTACATGAAGCAGATGGTTCAGAGTAGGGCCAGTGTCAAGGGCTGGGCATTTGAGTGCATGGGATGGGGGGCTACTGAGAGGAAGAGGTCCACAGGCCTACCCTGGACTGCTAAGGGGAGGCTTGGTTCAGTGCTGAAAGTGCTGGTGCAGGAATGGGGGTTAGGGGCAGGGCTACAACTGGGTAGGTTTTAGGGCAAACTCTATGTGGGATTAAGAACACAAGCTAATTCCAGATCTGCTTGCTCACAGCAAGAGACTGCCTGACACACGTCCTTTGGTTGCCCGGACAGCCTCAGCACCTGGTGAGGCTGAGCCTGCGGGTTGAAAACATCCACATTTGCCGTTGAGCAGAGTTGGGGAAAGCAGGAGTTGGTGGCACTGACCCTTCAGTGCCAGCATTTCTGTGGTGGCTTCTGTCCTTTTACTGTGATTTATTGGTGGGCTGGTACCTGCCAATGGAGAATGTCTTGCCTGATCTAGCTTGTTTACTTAGGGTGCAGCTCAAGGCCTGGTGAAGGGTATAAACTCTGTGAAGGCAGGTGAATGAAGTGAGGACAATTTTAAATTTGCAGCTTGCTCTCCTTTCTAGCTGGCAGAAGCGCGAAGAAGAACGCTATTATTTACACAATGTTCTGTTTGCTCATCAATTCAGGATGTGTCTGCGTGGATGTCTCGGCCCTCAGGTGGCGCTGCTCCTGGCTTATGAGTGTGTCCAAAGTGGCATGTGGAGCAGGGGTGCAGGTTTGGGAGTCAGGAAGAGGTGAGTGGACAGAAAAGCATGGGAAGAAGTGTGAAAACTCAGGCAGTTTGCAGGAGTGAAAACGGAGGAGGGCAGAGGCAGGGGAGTGTGCAACAAGGAAGTGAAGGAAAGGAGAGCCCGGGGGCCAGCAGGAGGGGAAGAGGGGGTTGGTGCCAGGGAAAAAAGGCAGAGGCTCAAAGAGTCTGGGAATGTGCATGCGTAACAGAGATGTACTGGCTGACTGGAAAGGAAGTGGGTGTCAGCAGACGGGATGCGCTGTTCCCAGAAGAGGGGGACAGAGAGGATATTGATAGTGCGACTGACAGGTGGGCAGCTGAGCTAGTGACAGGCAGGGGTCTGTGAGTAGGGAGATGTGAAAAGGGCTGTGAGCTGAGGCTTCCTGTCATGGAAAGCGCACTTCAAGAGCCTGCGTTGCCGACATTGAACCCTGACAGCTGCAGCGCAAACAAACAGCACGCCTCTTTTAATTAAATTTCTCATCCATGAATTGCACCACACTTTTCTGTGTAAAAAAATACTTTAATCTTTCCAGTTACATCCTTATGGATGGAAATTCCAGACAAAGGAGTTTTCTCCACTCTGGCTTTTCAAGAGAAAAACGTCAGATGAGAAATTTTGCATTTTTCCAAAACCCATAAAGAATTGCAAATCGATCTGAAGTGTTCCTGGGCTGGTCTTTGGAGAGGTTTCCATGTCAGATGATTGGAAGTATCATTTACTCATAATATCCCACAGTGGTCCCTGGGTCTGTGAAATGTGTTGTAGGGTTTTGTTGCAAAGTTTGAGGCTACAGTGAATGAAATAATCCTATTTCAGACTTTTTTTTTTTAATAGAAACCTGAATGACCTGAAAAGGTGACAGAGGTTATATGGGGATGGACGAATATTGTAGAGGGTTTGAAGATATTTTTCAAGAGTCCAGCATTTAGCAGGAAGTGCTTGGGGGAGCATCAGTATGGTTTTTTGGAGTTAAGCTATGACTTGTTCTCTAACCAGGGATATGCCAGCTAGTATAGAACTGGGTCAATGCTTGTTTTAGAAGAAAGCAATGTAGGAACTTCTGGTTAGTTGTTATTAGAAGACAACCACTTTACACACGCCCCTTCGTGTGTGTAAGTGTGGGAAACAACACAGATCCTCTGCACAGTAGCTACAAGTGATACAATAACCAAAATTCTGAAATAAAGATGAAAAGCATGCACAAAGGATGCTCTATTCAGAGTCTGCTATGGAGGGTGGATGAAATGGAGGGGATCAAGCCCAGCCCTAAAATTTTTAGAATGTTAGTTCCGCAAACGTCTACAAAGTATCTACCATGGGCTAGGCATTTTGATAAAAACCTGAAGAGATGAAATAACATGCTCCTTGCCGAAAAATTGATATCATCTGATGGAAGAGAAAAATAAGTGAAAAGGTAATGGCGGTGGCTGTGTTACACGCAGTGGTGGAGGGCAGTGGCGGAGCAGTCCGACCTGCCAACTCTCTGGGGTGAGACAGCTTCCCAAGAGGCAGAGTCTATAAAAAGATACGTATTGCTTGGCAGATGTAAGGCAGGTGCTCTTCACTAACTGTTTAAGGTAATCCTCAGAATGTCCCTCCAGAGTGGATTTTCCATCCTTTATTATCTTGAAGAGGGAACTCTGTCCCCCAAACGCTTAGTAGCCCACTGGTGATGACAGAGCTAGTAAACGGCATAGCTGGGGAAGGGGCCCAAGCCTGTGCTTCTCCCTCTGCATCCTGAGCTGCCGTTGCTGAAATTAGAGGTGCTCGTCCTCATGGGAACGACTGCATTCATCTTGGGAGACAGTGGTGAGCCAGCCTGGGACTGAAGGAGCTGGTGCTGAGCGCAGGAGGGGCCCTTGGTGTGGGAGAGTGAGCCTGAGCTGGCGTGCACCACAGTCTCAGAGAACTCAGGTGGCAGGGGGTGTGTTACCAGTCACTAGGAAAACCCACCCTTCACCCCAGCTGCAGAAAGACGGCCTTGGGGGTTGGTTCTCCAGGGACGTCCGAGACACAGATGGCTGAGGTCAGTGGCCCCACCCCTTTTTACCCCATGGCCACCAGCCCTTGGGCCCCAAACTGTTTGGAAAGTAGGAGAATGAATTTACTAAGCATTCTTGGATTGTTTTAATAGGCCTAAACTTTTAATCTCATTTTTGGCACAATGCTCTATTTAATTGTCTGATTTCTTCCAGTAACCTGAGAGCCTTTATGAGGGTACGTACTGCAAAGTTAGTGGATTTTGAGTCTGTAGCCTCTTACAGAAGGACTGCTGCCTCGTAATTTGCTCAGTGAATGTTTGTTGAATGCAAAGATGAACCACATGGCACAGGAGGAGAAGAAGATGACAAAACATCATAACAGGGATTGTGGAAAAGCTGCCAACCTGCAATCTCCATTTTTAAAAAGCATGTCTGTCCTGCAAATAGAAACTGGCTTTTCTCCAAGAAGAGATGGACTATTTGGTTGAAATTACTCTTTGGAAACATTTTGCAACCAACTTCTGACCTGTGTTCTCTGAGGTCCAGGGTGATGCTGGAAGCTTTGGGCTTCCTGAGGCACCTGCTGATGGAGGGAATGGACCAGCGTCCTTGAAGGAACCACAGGGGCTCAAGAGCCATCAGACATCCAGGACCACGTGCACTGTTCATGAGGCCAAATTTTCTGCCACCACCTTTGAGAGTACCATGGAAACTGGTTTCCTTTTGGAATTTTGGTATTTTTAGTGCTTTTTTCAAGTGAAATGGAAACAACTTTTGTGGAAAAAATGCATTTGCTATCCACATTTTTCTTATGATTTTTTTCCCCCTGCATTTACATGGGAAAAAGAAAGTTTAAATCATTTGGAGTGTTTCCTTTCTAAGAACTGTGTATAATTTGTGGACTTAATGAGTATTATATGTTTAAAAAAGCATGTGAGTTTTTCTTATTATATTCCCAATAGCTTTAATCCTTTTTGAAAAATGCAAAAAAAATGAGGAGTAGTGAATGAAGCATTACACAGAAGCAAGTCTTTAGTAATCCCCAGCCCAACCCCTTCACCTGACGGATGAAAGCGGGAGATTCAGAATGGTGCCTGCCACATAGGAAGACAATGGCCACACCTGGTGGGAACCAGGCTCCTCTCGGCAGTTGAAGATACTCTCTGTCAGGTGGGTGCCTAAGATTTAGCTTCAGTGCCTAGCGCATCCCTTGTTGGATAATGAAAAGTTTGAAAAATAATGCAAGTATGTTTTTCTAAAATACAGATTTGGTTTTTACTCATGATCTACCCGTTACTAGAGTTAAATTCTGCCCAATACTTGCCATCTGAGCTGATAACTCCATGCAAGAAGATCAGTGAGAACACATGTGTGGAGGTGCCCAGCTGAGTGTTTGCCCTCACAGGTGCTCCAGGTGCCGCTCCTCTCCCAGGAATGGACTATGTGGTGATGACTGCAGCACCAGCATTCTTGTTGCAGGATGGAGGCAACATATGCCGTGGACTTGTTTCTGTCTGAGACTCACCCAGTGGTACCCTGAGCAACTAGAGAGAACCTTCTGATTCACTGGCCTATGAGAGGGGGATGGCTGAGGGCCATGTTGGAATCCTAGTAGTAACATGAATATCCACTCTGTTAGAGCCCGTACTATGAGGATAAAGTTCATCAACACTTGGTTGAACCAGCCGGGCCTTTCCCCATCCTCTCTAGCCTGCAACCAGATACACACTCTTCACCCACCACCTCCCACTTCATCATCTGCTTCCTGAGAAATCCTTCTTTATTGCCTCCACCTGTTCATAGCCTGTATATTTATTTCTAGTCCCATGATACTTACTGTCATCCATAAATGACCAGGAGTGGTGTTTCCCTCATCTCATCTAAATTTCTATGAGATCTTAAAAATGCCCGTACTCTTAGCAACTCCTTACGCATTTTCAGTTGGGACACTGTCCCTGATTCCAAACCCTTTTCCTTTTTTTCTACCAACTTGATCCATGTTAACCTCCCACTTACATATAATCTGATCACTTACATTAGTTCTTTAGATCCTTGAAAAATATCTATCTCTTCTGCAAAGTCTTGAATTTAGGACATTTATGTATTACTTGAGTTCTAAGACTTGATATCTCATTCATAAAATGTGGATAGTAGAAAAAATTACTGCATAAGTTTACTATGAGTATTAAAGGCACAGTCCCTGGAATATCAAGAAATGTAGCTTATTAGTGTTATGCAACTGAATGAATGGACATGTTATTCATAGTTTCCTCTTCTATTAATATGCTGTGTGAATATGGAGATGTCATCTAGGTTGATTATGCCTGGCTTCCCCATAGTAAAAGGGAAGGGATCATCAGGGCTATTCTTTTTTTTTTTTTTTTAGATAAAGTAAATGTTTATTTACCATAGAATATTTATGATTTTTCCCTTGTAGCATTGCATTATGTTACAATATCAATGATAATTTATACTGCAAAATACCATGCCTTTTTTCTAACAAACCAAAAGTTATTCATAAGTATGCTTTTATTAGTACTTAGGCTACATTCCTATCAAAGACAGAAATATCATATGATTTATTTTTAATACATCTTTTATGTTTTTAAAAATACTTTAGATTACATAAATGTTACAGAAAAATATATGGGATTCCCATATACCCCACCTTCCCCCCCTCCCATATATGTGGTACATATGTTATATCTGATGAACACATATTGAAGCATTGCCACTAGGTGTGGAGTATAGTTTACATTACAGTTTATACTCTGTCCCACACAATTTTGTTCCACACAATTATGACAGAATATATAATGGCCTGTATCCATCACACCATTCAGGACAATTCCAATTTCCCAAAAATGCCCTCATATTACACTTGTTATTTTTCCCTCTCCCCCCGCTCAGAACTTCTGTGGCCATAGCCTCCACATCAATGATAAAAAGTTCTTCTTTAGAAAGTTCACTATAGGCAAGGCAACAGCCCAGGAGTTTGGTGCCTTGTCAGAGGACCTTAGGTTGGAAATTTTCTCCCCAGTGTGACAGAGGTGGATTCAGTTGTGGTTTCCCCACACATGGCTCTTTTGCCTTTCTATTTGAACCTATAGTTTGTACTAAACTTGATAGCTGTATGTCCAAGAGACTTAAATCTTTGGGCTGTCCATGTGCCAGCTGGGCCCTGAATCTCAACATAGTCACAACACCTACTCTCCAGTTCATTGGACTTACCCAGGACAACTAACAAGGAGATGATGATGGACAACAACCATCTGAAGGAAAAGAGAGAGTCTTCAATGCCAAGCAAGATAGTCCCATCCATCTGTCCCATGGGACCTAAGCCCCCTCTCAGAGGTGGAGTAGGCATCACAGAATCCTCAAGACTGGGGAATGAATGATGGACTAAAGTAGACTTACTGGTATTCTACCATAGACAAAATTATTCTTTAGAGTAAGTAACTTTTTAATCATTAATGTTGATGTCAGGTGGAAATCATTTCCACCTTTAGATGGAATATCAATTGGAGTCCAGAGAAGAAAATAAAACAACACCCATTATTTTTAACAGAAAATATATAATAAAGAGGATTGGATGAACAGGTGTCAGAAGACTTAAAAACCAAAAAAGGAATACTGAAGTGACATAGACATAGTAACCTCAGGAAGCAGCTATCACTCCACAGTGGATCACAGAACTCCATGTAAAAGCTAAACCTCTAAAGCTTGTAGAAGAAAACCATAAAAAAAAAATATTTGCATAACAAAAGCATAAACCGTGAATGGAAAAATGTTTCATAAGTTGGGCTTCTCCAAAATTAAAAACTTTTGCTTTTTCACTGCTGTGAAAAAATGTCAAGTCACAGAATAAATGAAAATATTTCCAATACATATATCTGAGAAAGGATCAATACCCAGAATCTTATAATAATTCTCAGAATTCATAATAAAACAGTCAACTCAGTAATAAAGGGGCAAGACATTTGAAAATACACTTTACCCAAGAAGATGTAAGAATGGCCAAAAAGCACACAAAAAGAAGCTCAATGCTATGAATTATCAGGGAAAAGCAAATTAAAACCATAAGAGTGATCATTACAGACACTTTGGAATGCCTAAATAGGAGAGAGTGACGAAAGCAATGGTGAGGGTTTGGTGCACCTGGAACGTCCTTGTTGGCGTGTAAAATAGCACCACCACTTTGGAAAACGGTTTTTTACAAGTTTAAGCATATACTTAGTATATGATCCAAGTATCCCAGGTATTTATCCAAGAGAAATAAGAACTTATATTCATAAAAAGTTGTAAACAAATGTTCACGACAGCAGCACTTTCAAGGGTGAGGAACTGAAAGTAACTCACCTGTCTATCAAGAGGCACATGGGTAAACATGGATGCCCGACAATAAAAAGGAGCAAACTGACTGATACACATGACAACATGGAACGGCCTTAAAATCACTGTGCTAGACCAAAAAGAGGACAGGCTGTATGATGCCATTTAAAATTCTATAAATGGCAAACGAATGTTTACCAATCAAAAAACAACAGGTCAGTGGTTGCCTGGAGCCAGGGACAGAGGAAGGATAGCCTGCAGAAGGGAAGAAAGACTTTTGGGGGTGTGATGGGAATGTTTGGTATCTTGATTTGGAGAGTAGTTTTACTGGTATATGCATTTGCCAAAATTCATCCAATTGTACCCCTTAAATTAATGCATACATTTAAATGAGGGAAACATAAATTATACCTTAAAAAGGTATCTGCATAATGGGAAAATATAAATTGAGAGCAGCTTAAACATGGTGCAAGTTAATTTTTTTCAGGCAAAAAAGTCCAGGAGAAGATAGCCCCAAGCTCTTACGGTGCTCCAGGCTCCTAGTTTTCTGTCCTGTCCTGACTCTTACACTAAGTGCTGCTGGCCTCTGGTTATTTCTTTGTCCAAGGTACCTACTCTAACTCCAGTCATTGCATCCGTGTTCCAGGCTTGGGCAGAAGGAGAGAGTATGCTAAAAATGTGTCTTTACAATCAGCCTTCATCAAGTCCACACAACGCTTTAGCTTACGTCGTATTGGCCATCATTTAGGCAAATGGCGCCTCTAGCTGCAAAAGAGATGGGGGTGCTGGGTAGCAATCTCAGTTAACCCTGGAATTCTTTCTCAAAGGAAGGGGGGGCTGACTTCATGGGGTAAAAGGGCCGCCTCTGGCCACAAGTGATTTGTGTGGAGACACTGACGCCCTGAGGATAGTTCTCAGAAGCTGAGTTACCACCTGCCCGGAACACTGCAGAAGTTCGCCCTATTCTGGAGGAGAGGATCACCCACCCTGGGACGTGGACAAGCTGGACCCACTCTGCTGTGTCTTAATTCTAACCCACAAAGTCCATAAGCATGGTCAAAAGGTTATTGTTTTATGCCCCTGAGTTTGGGATTGCTTGATTTGCAGCAATAGTAACCAGAACATACAGTTTCTTTGACCATGCATATCTGTGGAAGGTTGAATCATGTACCCCAGAAAAACTTGCTCTTAATCTTAGTCTACTTCCTGTGGGTGCGAAGCCACTGTAAACAGGATCTTTTGGAGTTGTTCCTTTCAGTTTAGTGGAATGGCACAGCTGAAGCAGGGGGGGACCTGAATCTGGATTCCTAGAGGCCTTATGAAGAGGACCTGGAAGCCACAGAAGCGAGAAAGGAGCGGCCATCGCCACAAAACTAGACGTGTGCTACCAGGCACCGAGCCCCAAGGATTACCGGCAGCCAGCACCGGAGCACGCGGGCTCCTGGGGAAGGAGCCAGGCCAGTATCTTGATTTTGGACTTCCTGTAGCCTCAAACCTCTGAGCCAATAAATTCCCGCTCTTTAAGCCAACCCATTGTGTGGCATTTGTGATAGCAGCTCTGGCAAGTGAGATGGTATTCACTGACCACAGGTGCCCCTTTTCTCCTTTATGTACTACATACCAATGTCCCATAAAGCTATTATTCTGTAAAACACGTTAGGAAGTGCGACCTTATCCTATGTCAAAGAGGAAATGACTTTTAACAGCCAAGAGGAATCTAAACTTTGCACTCTTTGCAAAGGGTGTGCATGATAAAGCCAACTACAATATGATTATTTGAAAAAACTAATCAACTCACACTTTAAAAACAAAATCAGCTGCATCAACTCCTTAAATTCAGTTGCAACTGTTGACCTAGGAGCACAGAGAGGTAAAATTAAGAAATATTCCTGCACAACGTTGAGAAAGTAAAGAACCCCACTGACTTTAAATTTGAATGTAGTTAAAAGGGGAAATTTTCGGTTATGCATGTGTTACTCAAATAAAAAATGGGAAAAAAAAATAGGACAGTATAACCCAAATGTAAACTGTGGACTTTAGTTAGCAACACAATTATTATAATACTGTTTCATGAATTGTAACAAAACTACCACATGAACGCAGTGCTAACTATTGAGAACTGCACGCGAGAGTGGGGAATGTGGGAGCACATGTTTCTGCATGAATTTTCTATAAACCTACAACTTCTCTTAAAAAATAAATTATTTTAAAAATAGAAAAATAATTTTTCCTGAAAAATTATTAGAGTTACATTTTGAAACTTACATTTTCACTGCTATTTAAGATTTTCTGCCACTTTGAGAATGACTGCCTTCAATATATTATACAGTGCCTTCATTTCCACATGTGAAATTAGGCTCAATGAGGTTTCTAACTTGCAAAACTCTCATGAGAACTGAATGAAAATTGAACCAAAACACCCAAGCATTTGCCACAATGCCTGGCACATGGTGATCCTAAATATGATGCCGTATAACAAGATATGATATGTTTATAATATAATGATTTACAATATAAAGATCTCTTACTGTGAAAATAGCACTATGAATGTCTATGGTTTAGTACAATAGCTTTGGATAGACCACTTACTATTTCCCCATCAGTCACCCCATGGAATAGAAAGAATGAAGAACAGAAGAGTTTTAAAAATGAGGAATAGAAAAGAGTAAAACTATGGCATTAGAATTAAAACAATCTTAGATCATCATTCCTTATTTCAGGTGGAGTGTGGCATATAATGCATATGTCAAGACTTAGTGTCCTCAAGTCATGACTGTAAAACATGTGGGCTTTTTTTAAAGTTAATTTTATAATTGCTTTCTATATAAAGAAAGAATGCTATTTGGATGTACAGCAATTAGAAAACTTCTAGACATGCAGTTTTCTCTTCAGCTCAAACCAAGACCTCTGCGTTTTTCCTTCTACTAAGACTTTGAATAAAAGGGCAGTTTATAATTTCTTTCCAAGAGGATATAAACTTCCTTAAGATAAATACAGCAAAAAACAGTGTCAGTCTAATTGCAGGATATTGTGGACAGGCTAACAGGCCTGCAAGAGACCAAGAGACAGAGCTTGAAAGCAGTTTTCCCTGTGACATAGTGTGGAAAACCCCACATTTTTTGGCAATTGTTCAGTATACTTCAATTTGAGGCTCATTAAAGAATTTTAAAGATTAATGGTAATAACAAGCAAGTAGTGTCACATTCAGGGGCACATCTGTGTTTATTTATCTTTAAGTTGGCCCATAATTTGGAGGGCGCCAAATGGTCCCAGCAGAGCTTCAAACATTTACTTCCTTGAGACATCGCCATCTCCTCTCACATATTGGCTAATAATATCCAGAGACCATGGCCCAGACATAGAAAATACTTCCCTTATTGGTAAGTTTGTCAGATTTAGCAAATAAAATACAAAATGCCCAGTTAACTTTGAATTTCAGATCAATAATGAATAACGTTGAATATAAGTACATCCCGTCTTATATTTGGGGCATACTTATACCAAAATATGTATCATTGATCTGAAATTCAAATTTAATTGGACATCCTGTACTTTATCTGCCAACCCTACTCTTTGGGTGAGATGAAACAAGGACCAGGCAAGGCCTAGAGTCAAAGCCCAGTGTCAAGGCCCGTCCTGAGTATTTGCTGAACACAGAAGATTACAACAAAATCTGTAGGATTCCATGAATGGAGCAGTTCATGTTCCATTGAACTGCTTTTTTCTTGGAGTGTATGTGTATGTTTGTGTTTTAGTGTTTGCATGTCCCTGGTCTTGTGTCTATGAGGTAGTGTAAGGCACAGCAAACCCAGACACAACACAAGTTGTGTAGGTGCGATGTTCTTGTGGAGATGCTGCTCTCCATCTGGCTGCATCCAAGCTCAGTCAGGCCCTGCTTGGAGCTTCATGAAACCATATAACACAACCGGAGCAGTTCTATAACTGGAGCTCTGCAATGGCAACAGAAGTATTCGTTGACAATGACTGAATATGCACTTTGGATCCCACAGTTTCATGTAGTTTGCCACATGTAGTTAAAAGATATAAACGCGTATATTTACAATATATTATGGATATATATGGATACATGGTAACCTGAGAATTTCCCTTTCTCCTTCCCCATGGAAGCTGCTGAACTTAGCCAAGGGATATTTCTCCAGTTACAAACCTTGCTTTCCTTTAAATTTTGCTGATCTTCAGAGCCCCACTTAACTCAAATCCCCATGCTATTTTATACCCACTGTCATAAAAGGCTACACAAGTACTCTGTAGATAAGATTCTTTTAACTGAAAACCATTTTGAGTAATTATCTGGAGGTAATCCTCACACAGTCCTTTAAACCTCCCCAGAAGATGTTGGCTCTAGTCACAGGACAGTGGACCTATATAAATAAATAAATATATATATATATTTAATATTTATTTTATTTATTTATTTCTCCCTACCCCCTCACTGCATCTGTTCATTGTGTGCTCATTTTCCATTTTAGGAGGCACCAGGAACCGGGACCTCCCATGTGTGAGGGAGGTGTCTAATCACTCGAGCCACCTCTACTCCCTGCTTTTTGAGTCTTTCATTATGTTTTCCTCCTTGTGTCTCTTGCTGCATCATCTTGTCATGTCAGCTTGCTGGGCCTGCCCATCACATCAGCTTGCTCTCTTGTTCATCTTCTTTAGGAAGCACTGGGAACCAATCCGAGGACCTTCATGTAATAGGCGGTTGCTCAATCGCTTGAGCCACATCTGTTTCCCTGGACCTATTTTGTAGTCTACATGCCTTGGGAGTAGCCCCCATTTCCCATTTACTGAGTAGCATCAACTTGTAATTTTTAAACCTTAACTGAGGCACACCTGTTGATGTGGGATTTTGGGTGCGTCCTTATTTTTACTTTCCACAAAACAGCACATGCTCTCCAATGAGATACTTACATTCTCCTTTTAATTTACCACTACTGGAGACCCAAGATCAAAGAAGTGGGTGGGACAGGATGGAAGATGGAGGGCAGGTACAGGGCTGCTCAGGGGATGGGGATTAATTGCAGCTTGACTTGGATGTGCTTAGTAACAAAAAGCTCCCTCTAGAGACTGGTACTCCTCATCAGCCTTTTCATACCTGCCTACATTTCAGTTAGGGAAAAAAACACTTTAATAGGGACATTTAGGAATGAGCCACTGCCATCAACTAACAATAGATGTTTTCTCTCCATGAGTCAAGGAAGAATCCACCATTTTTTTTTTTAAGATTTATTTTTATTTATTTAATTCCCCTCCCCTCCCCCGGTTGTTTGTTTTTCTGTGTCTTTTTGCTGCGTCTTGTTTCTTTGTCCGCTTCTGTTGTCGTCAGCGGCATGGGAAGTGTGGGCTAGGCGCCATTCCTTGGCAGGCTGCTCCCTCCTTCGCGCTGGGCGGCTCTCCTTACGGGGCGCACTCCTTGCGGGTGGGGCTCCCCTACGCTGGGGACACCCCTGTGTGGCACGGCACTCCTTGCGCGCATCAGCGCTGCACATGGGCCAGCGCCACACGGGTCAAGGAGGCCCGGGGCTTGAACCGTGGACCTCCCATGTGGCAGATGGACGCCCTAACCACTGGGCCAAAGTCCGTTTCCCCACCATTTTTAACTATTTCAAATACACGTATTTATAGTCTGTACAAATCAGATGTTTAAAAAATTTGTTACATGCATTTGAGCAGTCTCAACAGAAAATTTATTAATTAGACACACACAAAACAAGAATTTATTATGGCTTATGAAAAGAAACTCTTAAAAACAATTAAACTTCATTACACTTGACTATTTTCAGAACAATCCCACCAACTCAGTATTCAAACCATCATTGTAAAGCAATTTGTTTAAACACTACAACATGGGCCAAAGGCCTCTGGTACCCCCAGGAAGGAGGTGGGGCAGGAGAAGCATTCCTGAATTTCTAAAAGGGCTGGGGTGGAGGAATCCACAGAGGTTTGGGGAGGTTTCCAAAATTGCCCGAGAACAATAGCTATGGTTGGTAGATCATGCCATGTGGGAATAAAGATTCTATAATGCACAAACACATTTAACATACAGGGGCCTATATGTCTTTTGTGGGAAAATTAGGATATTAATTCTTACTTCCATTTAAAAGATAAGAAAACTACTAACAGCAGCAGCCCATTTCCAACTTCTTGTTAGCTCAGTTTTGTTCAGCAGGTATTGCTCTTTCCCATCTAATCTCAGGGCTAATTGGAGGTAAATGCTGCTTCATGTAAGTCAATGAGTCTCATGCTTGATGCCAAAAGGATCACCTGGAGAATGTCCAGGCCCACCCAGACAAACAATTCAGAATCCCAGGCAGGACAGTCACATGGTTTGTCGTGCCCATTGCAAGATGAAAATGTGAGACAACTTGTTCAAAAAATGTGGTAAAAGGTGTTGTTCTGGGAACTGAAACACTTTTTGCCAAAAAAAAAAGTCTTTGTATTTTACCAAAGTGGGAATTTTTACCATAATGGGAAATTTTAAACTCCTATTTGAGAAATCACCAGTCCAGGAAATTTTCCTTGTATACCAAAAGGGGAAGACACAAAGGACTTCTGCCACAAGCCCAAAACAGAACATCACTGTGCTACCAGCCCAGACCCAAAGGACTGAAGAACAAATATACAAATTGGACTGCTGGTACCAGCCCAAACTCAAAGAACCAAAGTTCAAATTGCCCTTTACCAGATGATACCCAAGGAAAGGCTAGGACAGCAACCAAAAAGAGGGTGGCTCAGAGTCAATGAAATGGCCTGCAAACCTACCTGTCTTGCCTCCTGGACCACTCCCCTTGATTATCCCTCCATGCCCTGGTAGTGCCCCTAAAAGTCACCCCAGTCCTTAGTAACACTCTATCCTGCCCAGTTCCTGTTTTTTTATTTCTGTCTTATCAGCTGGCTCAAACTGGACAAAATCAGAAAATTCTGGCTACCTCTACCTACACAAGAGCAAAGGAACAAAATTCTGACTCAAGGCAACCTATCCTTAATGATAATGCTGAAATCTCCACCCCTCGTCATGCTGTCATGCTAAGGCCACTGTTTTTGGTCATGCGATGTATGAGCAGACATGCTCTTTCAGTGTGTGCTCCACTTAACCCTGCCTCCTGACCTGCATTACCTCACTCCATCTTGTGTCACCTCATGCCACTTCCCTAAACCAACCCCTCCCAAATCATAAAAATCCCATACCTTTTCAGCATTGGGAAACAGATTGAATTTTGCCTCCTGTCCCCTTGCTTGGCTGCTTCACAATAAGCCCTCCTTTTGTTGAAATTCTGGTGTCATGGCATTGACTTCTATGTTCATTCAGGCAACAAACCCACTTGCTCAGTAACAATTTGATGACACAGATGGGATGATAAAGGTCTCAGGACCCTTATCCAAGGCTCTGTGGATGAAATTTTCCAGTTGCCCACCCTGAGCAGGTGCCCAGACCAGTGTGTCTGGTGGCTTGGAGATTGGCATCTTCTCTTGCCCTGCCAGCATTGCAGACCTTACAGCACGGTTTCATTTCAAGAGAAGAAATGGTTTCAGGAAGAGACGTCATTTGGGTGAGTACCTTTGTATTTCCTGCTCCCTTGTCGAAGCCTGTTAATAAAATTGAGTCCCACCTTAGTCAAGCAATTACAGTTATTGGGTACAAGCTCTGAGGCTGAAGAGAGTTAGTTGTTGAAGTGCTCACATTCTGGGTTGCTGATTCTGACTTTTCTGGTTTACTGGTTTGAAAGTCTGTGATATCTTTTATTCAAAGTTTTAACCATGGAAATGCTAACGACACCTCTGATTGCAGTCCTTTAAAATGTATTCTGGATAATTGGTCTCTATTTAGTTATGAACCTATGAAGAGGCAAAAGATGATACTCTTGTGTAAAACAGTCTGGCCCTAACATAAACTGGAATCTGGGGAAAAACCACTAGAGAATGGATCTTTTAATTATAATACTGTATTGCAACTGGATTGGTACTGTAAAAGGGAGGAAAAATGGGATGAGATTCCATATGCACAGTCTTTTATATTCTTGCATAAGAATAAGAATTTTCAGACCAGGTATACGATTGTGGTTCAGAGGGAAGAACCTCAGAGTCAGGATTTAGGGCAAGATAAGACCAGGGGATGGGGAGGACTCAATGCCTGGCCAAGCCAGTGTTACAGGACTCCAGTCCTGAAGACACCTTGTCTCTGTCATATTGCAAGCCTCCCTCTGTTTCTCTACCACCTTATGTGGGAGAGCAGGTGGAGTGAATCCTCAACCAGCCTCCCACACTATCTAGCCAAGAAGGAATGGTCTCCCCTACCCATACCCATCAGAGTTCCCAATTTAGCCAGGGAAATGCTCAATCCCAAAAAGGGCAATTTCCACTCAGACAATTTCCAGCCAGACTAGACAATTAGGAAAACCCTAGAGAATTTATTTATGTGCATTATGCTTTCTGTACCTCTGATTTGTACAACTAGAAAAATGAAAAGTCTTTCTATTGGAACAACTCTAAAATTATGGAGAATCTCTTTACCTCAATTTTGCTACTCAAAATCCCCCTTGGGCTGATATTCAGTCTCTTCTAAATAGTCTTCTGACCCCTGTGGAGTGTAGCATGATTTTTTTCAAAAGCTTGTCAAAAAGCTGATAGACTGCACAAACCACAGTCCAACAATCTACTTCTTGAAGTAACTGCTCTAGTAGTTCCAGTGATGGAGACACAGTGGGACCCAATGAGCAAGGAGACTATGCTAAATTAGATCTTATAAAGAATGCCTTATAGTAGGGATGGAAAAAGGAGTGCCCAGACCTAAGGGCCTGGAAAAAGTCCAGGAAGTACAAGGGCCAAGAGAGAACCCATCCATTTCCCTTGAAAGAACATTTGAAGTTTATAGGCAGTGCTGTTACTTACATCCAGAGCATCCAGATGATATGTGGCTGGTCACCATGAACTTCATTAGCCAAAGTGGTTCTGCAAAAAATGGCAAAGACTTGGAAGGTGGGTTAGGAATGCCCATGTTCCAGCTGGTTGAGATTGCTGTTAAGGTCTTCAACAACCATGATAATTCCAAGAGAAGCTGCCTTACTGGGGGCTGCCATCAGTTGTGGCCTAACTGAATCAAAAAGAGCAGGATCCCCCATGGGAGAAGATAAACATCAAAGGGTAAGACCCCTGGGGCCAACACAGTGTGCCTACTGTATAGAAGGGGGTCATGGGAAATGGGAATGCCCAAGTTGTCTCAGAGGAGAGAAATCTAGGGAGACCCATAAGATGATTTACCAACCACCCCAACTTGGGGGAACAAAAGTGATCAGGACTGATGGGCCCAGGGGTATCTCTCTAGCTCACCACCCACATCAACATCTCCCACGAGGAGCTTAGGGTATCTGTGTTAGAGGGAAAGAAGCTTATGGACATTTTTTGTTTTTTAAGATTTATTTATTTATTTAATTCCCCCCCCCCCCCCCCGGTTGTCTGTTCTCTGTGTCTATTTGCTGCGTCTTGTTTCTTTGTCCGCTTCTGTTGTCGTCAGCAGCACGGGAAGTGTGGGCGGCGCCATTCCTGGGCAGGCTGCACTTTCTTTCGCTCTGGGCGGCTCTCCTTATGGGGTGCACTCCTTGCGCGTGGGGCTCCCCTACATGGGGGACACCCCTGCGTGGCACGGCACTCCTTGCGCACATCAGCACTGTGCATGGGCCAGCTCCACACGGGTCAAGGAGGCCTGGGGTTTGAACCATGAACCTCCCATGTGGTAGACGGATGCCCTAACCACTGGGCCAAGTCCGTTTCCGTGGCCATTTTAATTGATGCTGAAGCAGCTTACTTAAACAAGAAACAAGGTATACTGTACCAAAGACTGTAGCCACCCCCAGGGGCTCTGGAGCCCTAGCTCATAAACTTCTCTACAACCCCTCAAATGTCACTTAGGGGACACCAGCCTAAACAGCTTTCTCTACATGCCTGAGTGTCCTATGCCACTCTTGTATGGGACTTATTAACCAAATTAAATGCCCAAGTAACTTTCTTATCAGAAAAACTAAGCATCAAGTTCCCCCCAGACCAAACCTTCACACTCCAGTCAGCTCTGCTACCCTTGGAAGGAAAAGTACAATCTGAAATTCCCAAGAACATCTTCCTGAAGTTAAGGTCAGAGGTGTCAGCAGACAAGATGCCAGGAGGAGCTTGAACTGCTGAACAGATCTGGGTAAAAATTCTGCCCAGTGGGAAGGCATCCAGTTTAAAACAGTATCCTTCAAGGGAGGCCAGGGAAGGCCCAGGACCATTAAATGATGCTTTCCTCAAACATCTGCTGGCCCAGACTTGCTGGTCTTTGCACAACAACACCCCTATCCTGCCTGTCCCAAAGCCTGATACTAAGCCTAGCAAACAAGAATATTAATTCATGCAGGGATCAAGAGTAATTAATCAAATAGTAGACAATATCCCCCCAGGGGTGCCTAACCCCTACACATTGCCCACTTCTCTATCAGGAGACCTTTGTGGGTTGACAGTGTTGGACTTAAAGGAGACCTGCCAGGGAAGCAGACTTGGCCCAGTGGTTAGGGCGTCCGTCTACCACATGGGAGGTCCGTGGTTCAAACCCCAGGCCTCCTTGACCCATGTGGAGCTGGCCCACGTGCAATGCTGATGTGCACAAGGAGTGCCCTGCCACGCAGGGGTGTCCCCGCATAGGGAAGCCCCACGCGCAAGGAGTGCGCCCCGTAAGGAGAGCCACTCAGTGTGAAAGAAAGTACAGCCTGCCTAGGAATAGCGCTGCACACACGGAGAGCTGACACAGCAAGATGATGCAACAAAAAGAGACACAGATTCCCGTGCCGCTGACAACAATAGAAGCAGACAAAGAACTTGCAGCAAATAGACACAGAGAACAGACAACTGGGGAGGGGGGGAGAAAGGGAGAGAAATAAATAAATAAATCTTTAAAAAATAAAATAAAGTAAAGTAAAGGAGACCTTCCATTGTATACTGTTAAGTCTAGAATCTTAGGAGCTATTTGCCTTTGCATTGGAAAATCCCAGCGCTGGTATAAAGCAGGAGTTGGTTGGACTGTCCTCCCTCAAGAATTAAAAAATCCTCCTACATTAGTTGGTGAAACCATGGCAAAAGATTTAAGTGAACTGCAGCTCTGAGATGGAGTTTTACTGCAATATGTGGATGGCGTTTTGATTGCCATAAGAATAAGAAGTATTGCCACAATACTATCCTAAATTTTCTGGCAGACCAGATATAAACTATCTAAGAAAATGGCCCTTATTTCACCACCTATTATAAAGTATTTAGGATTTGAGCTATCAAAGGTACAAAGGAACCCATTGCCAGGTGGGAGAGGAGCTTTAGCCGGAGTAACCAAGCCATGTACCAAGTTACCAGGGGACAACTCCGAGGATTTCTGGGAATGGCAGGAGTCTACTGAATCTGGATCCCACATTTTGGGCTCATAGCCAAACCCCTGTGTGAGGCTCTAAAAGGGGAAGACAGTGAATTTCTAGATTGAGCCTCCGAATGACAATAAACATCCCATGCCATAAAAGAAAACTCTTAAGTGCTGCAGCCCTGGGTCCCCCAGGCATCCAAATGCCTGTTGACCCATTTGTGCATGAAGGACAGGGGGTAAGCGTCCAGGTTCTAACTCAGAACCTTCGGCAGCACCAAAAGCCACTTGCCTTCTCCAGTTAGAGGCAGTGACACAAGGATGGCCAGTGTGCCCCCGGCAGTAGTTGCACTGGTGATTTATTTCAGGAAGCTACAAAGTTCACCTTGGGGCAACCTACTACCATGCACGCCCCATAGGTTTGCTGCCCCTTTTAGAACATAAAGGGGGATATTGGCTTATTTCCGGGAGGCTAGGTGAATACCAAGTCTTATTACCGAAGAATCCCCATGTAAAGCTGAAGGCAATCTCCCCCTGAAGCCCTCCACGTGCTGCTTCCCAGCACTCAGGAAGAACCTAGACATACTGTGTACAAATAATTGAAGATGTTTATTCCAGCCGTCCTGATCTCCTGGGCCAATCCCTGGAGAATCTAGACCTGGAAATGTTTACCGATGGGAGCAGCTTCATGGATCAAGGACTCTGGAGGGCTGGATGTCATAGTAACTCTACAAGAAACACTAGAAGCTAAGTCTCTTCCTCCAGCTATATCCGTTCAACGAGCAGAGCTCATAGCCCTCACCAGGACCCTCCACCTAGGAAACGAGTCACCATCCATACCAACTCTAAACAGGCCCTTTCAGTGATCAGTGCACACAAGCCCCTCTGGAAGGAAAGAGGCCTATTAACATCAGGGAAAAAGAAAATAAACCATGCCGAGGTGATGAAAGCCTTATTAAAAGCCCGTGGGCTGCCGCAAGAGGTCGCAGTTGTCCACTGCCCAGGATATCAAAAGACACAGTCAAATAGCAAAGGAAAACCATCTGGCTGCCCAAGCAGTTGAACAGGCAGCTGAAACTCACGAGCCAAAGTTACTGCAGCCCTCATACCAAGTCCACACTCAGAACCTCTAAAACCAAAATACTCCTTAGATGACCCAGGCAGGGCCGAGGAATGGGGATTTCCAGCTGGATCCTCCAAGAATGGCAAGACAAGCCATTCAGAGCAACTCAAGAAAGATGGATTTATAATGAAGAAGGAATAATTTTGATACCAGATCACTCAGTGAAAAGAATCATTGCCCATTTACATCAGAGAACTAACTTTGGGAGGGATGCAATGTTTCAATGGTAATAAAATAATGGTAGGTCCCCACATGCCAAAAAACCTCCAAAAGGTAACTTAAGAATGCCTTGTCTGTGCTACAAACAATCCAAGAGCAGGTCCTCCTCATCCTACAAAAGGAGCCCAAACGTGAGGAATAGGATGGGGAGAAGACTGGCAAATAGACTTCCTGCCATGCCTAAAGCCCAGGGCAATTACAAATGCTTGCTTGTATTATATTCATACCTCTGAATGAGTTGAAGAATTTCCTTGCAGAACTGGAAAGGCCTTTCAGGTGGCTAAAGCCTTATTAACAAAAATCATTCCCCAATTTGGAGTGCCATAGTCAATCCAAAGTGATAATGGAAGTGACATTATTGCTAAAAGAACTCAGGAAATTTCCCGTGCCCTGGGAATTCATTGTAAACTACATGCATCTACAGGAAAATCTGAAAAGATGAATCACACTCTAAAGAAAATGTTAGCTAAAATTTGTCCTAAAAAACGCACCTAACTTAGAACAAAGCTCTGCCATTTGCCCTCCTTAGGAAAATAGAAGCCCCTAGAAGCAAGCTCTGTTTGAGGCAATATGAAGTAGTATATGGGAGACTTTTCCTTAAAGTTGAATTTTATTATTATTTTGAAAATGATCATGTAGAATAAGAATTAGAAGCTATAAAATGTGTCCAATCTCTAGGAGCCACTTTGTTGGCTATACATCAATATGCTCTTAGCTGCCTGTGATTTCCGTTGCATTAGCCCAGAGACTGGGTGCATATTAAAAATTGGAAAACACAGCACCCAAATAGCCAACTAGAAGCCCAACGGGATGGATCTTATGAGATTTGATTGATACTCATTCTTCCATTAAAGTACAAGGAGCGTGACTATGGATACCTCATTCCAGGGTGAAAATCATCCCTTGGGTGTGTCAAGACTCACTGCAACCCATACATGGAACAATACTGGACATCATTTCCATGTTCAAAAGGAAGCTGAACTCTTAGGTGACCATCCTCAAAAGGATACCATCTTCCAGATCATGACTTATCATCCCCAGGTTATACCTGTGAACCTATCATAGACCTAAAACTACTTTTTAGAAGAAATCTAAGAAAAGAAATGATTGATTGTACTGCCTGTCCATATACAATTCTTTTCCTAAGTAGCTGGATTATCCTGAAACTAATAATAGCAGATTCATTCCTCCTTCCTGAGGGTTGGAATTCTTCTCACTGCCTTAACTAAATAATGTTTAAAATTGATACCTGGGGAGCAGGTGTAGCTCAGTGGTTGAGCACCTCTTTTGTGTGTATGGTTCAATCTCCAGTACCTCCTAAAAAAAAAAACAACATATGTGCAAACAAAAACTGACACCAGTACCTGTTTCCTTATTTTAAATGCATTAACGTCTTTATGCCCTCCGCCATTTCCTCTGGAAAAAGCCCTGAAACCTACACTGCCTCCTAGAATAGCCATGCTTTTCTATTCCTGTTAACCGTAGCTGTTAACCACCTGTGCTTTGTGGCAAAATAACTTGCTAATATTACTCTCAGGTCATAGCTATGGGAGCTCCTCTCTCTAATTGCAGGATTTGCCACCAGAACCTCCAAACAGCTGGAGACATTATTAGTATGACTCCCATGTCTACTGACAAAACTATCAACATAATTATTGTCACCCAAATGGCCAGAGGGATCGCATTACTTACATTTGAAATCCCCCTTTTCGGACTTCTGAAAACTGACCTCCCATTTTATTGCTTTACCTTAAACTCCAAATTAAAAGAACCCAATTCATTTCATCCATATAATGTCCCTAGAAGTTGGAGAAAATGGAGAAAAGAGCACCACAGCTACAACCTAGGCTCCAGGATATGTAGATTTTGAAATCAGACTGGTCTTGCTGTGTACCCAGGGGGGTGACTGTGCAGTAATGATTCACTCGCAGCTGATATGTCAACAGTAACTTCAAACTGGAATCACTGGGCTCAGCTTTGTTCCCTACCTGGACACATATTCTTCTGTAAAGCTGCAGAAGCCCTACACCTTACAAGGTAAGAACATTCCCTCATGTCAACAAGGCTTAGTTGCGTGGAGAATGTATCATAGGTATGGTCACTACAAATATCTCAGTTTTTAATGCCTCTGACTCCTCTGCCAGCCTCCCTGAGCTCCAACAAAAATAAGCCATAGGCTTGATTTCTGCCAGTATGTTGACTGGCCTGGGATTCTTGCTCCCAGCGGGAGCATTTGCTTGTAATTAAACAACATTATGAAATGTCACCCAGGCCATGGAAAAATTAGCTTCCTCCACAGCCACTAGCCTTGAATTTCTTCAAACCTCCTTCACCTCTCTTGATGATGTGGTCCTTGGCAATGGCATTGCCTTAGACTATCTTCTAGCAGAGAAGGGTGGGGTCTGCACAGTAGTCAACACCTCCTGCTGCGCTTGGGTAAATAATCACCAACAAGTTGAACTCCAAGTAATAAAAGTCTTCCAGCAGGCCAAATGGCTGCATGAGGTAAGGAATCCCTCTGCACAAACTCTCTGGGACAATAGACAGTCTTACCTCCCTAAGCCCACATGGTGGTACTTGCTAGAAACGCCACTTATTCTTCTAAGTTAAATTTGGTTTCTCAAAGACTCACAGCCTCTAGGCCCTTTTTATGTCAACTGGTCCCCAGGAAGCAAGGACATCATCTCCTCCATGAAAGACATCCTGGAATCCAAGAATACCTACAGCTATAGGCAAAAGTACCATTCATCAAACCCTGACCTGCACCCTGAAACAACAGGAAGCAGCGAGGGTGGCTTTCACCCGTATCCTTCAAGACAGAGGAATGTAACAACAGGAGGGGGATTGAAACAGTCTGTAAGCCCACCTGTCTTGCCTCTTGGACCACTTCCCTTGATTATCCCTGCCATGCCCTAGTAGGGCCCCCACCTGTCACCCCAGTCCTTCATAACACCCTATCCTGCCCAGCTCCTGCTTTTTATCTGCCTTATCATCTGTCTCAAAGTGGACAAAACCAGGATATTCTGGTTACCCCTACCTGCTCATGTGCAAAGCAAAATAATTCTGACCCAAGGTAACCTATCCTTAATTTTAAGAGTAAAATCTCTGATCCTTGTCATGCTAACGCTGCCGTTTTGGATCTTGCAATGTATGAGCACACATGATCTTCCACTGTGCATGCTCCAGCTAACCCTGCCTCCAGACCTATGTCATCCCCTCCCATCCTTCCCTCCCTAAACCAACCCCTTCCAAATCGTATAAAAATCCTATATCTTTTCAGCTCGAAGAGACAGATTTGAGCCTTCCTCCAGTCTCCTTGCTTGGTTGTCCCTCCATAAACTCTTTCCTCTAGATCTTGGTGTCGTAGCATTGACTTCTATGTGAATTGGGCAAAGAGCCCTGTTGCTCAGTATTACTGAGAGGGTTCAGTGACAGGCACCTGGGGCTGCCAGGGAATTGACAGAGCTCAAGGAAATCTGTCTGGTACCAAGCTCAAATCCAATGATCACTCTGGAGTCAGGCCAGTGCTTGCTTCAGATTCCTTTTGTAACACCAAATAATGCCAACCAAGAAATAACAAACTGAGCTACAAGGCAACAGAGGCATTTATTTGTGGTCTTAGAATTGCAATTCAGGGAACACAGATTCAGGTAGCACCCAAAGCATGTCCCTTCTTGGCATTTCCAGGCAAGGGCTTTTAAAGGAAAAGAAGATTATGCAAATGGGTTGTGGTTGGTGGATATTTGGGGTACTCTAATTGTCCTTCAGTTTAGATAGTTAACTGAGTTCTTTATCTTGTGATTTGTTTACAGTGTCAAGATGTCCTTAGGGTATTGATTCCTGAGGTTTTGCACTCTGTGGCAGTTTGATATCTGCCTGAGATCTGCTTAAGAGTAACCTCTCTATGACCGCCTAACTCCAGTGTAAATCTCTGAGACATTGAGACTCTATTTTATCTTTGAACATTATCAGAAGGTCTATGTGTCTGCTTTTATTTTGTAACAGCTCCTCGAAAATATTCACTACCTGAGTGGTGGTAGTGCTTTGCAGAGGGCAGAGTTAATATTTGCGCAGATGTTGCAGGAAGAGTAAGCTGACCCCCACCATTGGTTCTTCAAGGACGAGTCCCTTCTTTCTCCTGGGACCACTGCTGCTTCTGCCACTGCCATCGGCATCACCAGAGGGCTCAGGTCCCAACCCAGCTGCTTCCTTAGGCTGTCGTGGGACCCCAGCACCCTGAGGCATGTGTGTGCCTGGGCAGCCAGCCCAACAGTGACACACACTGCCCGCTCCGATCCTGCACACTTGCCACTGCTGCCCAGCATCTCTCCCCACATACTTGGTCCACTGTTGCACTGGACATCCAAGATGGTGACAACAAATCATTGAACTGGGCACAGGTCCCATCTGAGAGTGAGGCTTAGTCCAACGGCAGTGGTTGTAGGCTCATTAAGCCCTTCAGAGCCCAGGGGATTCTAAACCCAGGATTGAGAACTAGAACTCTAAATCAGACAGGATGAGCCCATTCTTCACACCAGAGAATGATGCTGCGTTTGACCTACCCATGGCCATTGTCCAATGATGGGCTCTCTGCTGGGGTACGGGGGGAGCTCCTAGGAAAGCTCATCAGAGGGATGCAGTGGAGAAGTGGTTCCCTCTGCCTCTGACCTTTGCAAGGTCTGGAACAGAGGCGGCCATTGTGGGACCTTGACAGAGGGAGGGTGAGATTACAGGTCAGAGGTGGAGAGCGCAGAGTGCAGAGGGGGAAAAAGCCGGTTCCTTTGATGTGGGCTATGGGTGGGAGGCTGTTCCTCTCTTTGTAGATAACCTAAATTGTATGTGTCCTGACTTGCGGGTGTGGGATGTGAGAGGCTGCAGGCAAATGCTCTTGGTGACCAAGGCAACGACTCCAATCCCGGAAGGCAATTTAGCAAATGCAAACTCTACATACATACCAGTCAGTCCAGGGAGACTCTGATCCTGGTGATGCTGAAACTTAAGGGGACTTGGCCTTGGCCTTGAATGGGAAATATAATATAGCCTGTGCATAAATTCAAAATTATCAAATTCTGTATCGAAGTGTGCCTAGTTTCTAGGAATCCAGTTAAGTGATATAGGCCCCATGGGCTTTGAATGTTCAGAAAGGATGTAAGACTGAGTATGTATTCAAAGTTGCATCCAGAATGAATGTGGGCAAGATGCAAATTCAAGCTCACCTGAAAGGTGGGTGATATGTTAATTCAAAACCTAGCTGGTACTCAGGCAAACACTTAACTAACAAAGAAAGTTTTCTTTCATAAAAGCACCATTTGACTCCCCACCCTGTATAAAAGGAACTTGAAAATCTTGTTGGGGCTCGGGTTTGAAACAGAAAGCTTCCAAGTCTGGCGGGCCATCAATAAATCATATTTTCCTTCTCAAAATCATTCCTGAGTCCTGGCCTTTCTATAGGCAAATAATTGAACCTCTCTCAAATTCTACAGCATCTTGATGATATCACTGAGCTGCTGAATCTCTGCACATCTAAACCTGCCAAACCTCTAGAATTGCTTGCTTGTGTGAAGGATGTTTTCCTCAATGCTTGAAGCTGGTTTTCTGTTACTGCCTAAATCATCCTAGTCTATAAATCACCCTACTCAATAAACCGAAGTTTATAAACTGCCCATGGCCTTGTTCAAATGCCTGTGATTTTCTGTCATAGCATGCTGTCTGTTCTTAAAAGGGCACCTTCCAGGGAGACAAAGAATTGTAGCATACTTTACATTTTGTCTCTTGCTCCTTTTTTTGTTCTGTTTTGTTTCCTCAAGAGTTCATGGAAGCAGCAAGTGTGTTGTGTGCAGCTGTGCAGGTGGCTGCCTTTGAACGGCGGAGACTGGCTGGAACGGGGTTGAAGCACTAGGACCGAAAGCCGGTTAGGGCTTACATGAATGAAAGCTGGAAGAGAAGAAACGGGTAGACTGAATGAGAACTAGACAGAAAGGAGGAATGGCATTCCATAGCGGGTGGAACGCAAGGAAATTCTGGAGCAGGGGTTAAAGCCAAGGAATCAATCAGTGAATCAGCCATTCTCCACAGGAACAGAGAGGAATTAAGTGGACAACTATATCTGTGAAGTCAGCTGTGTACATTCCTGGAAAAGAAGTTGGCTGCAGGAGGTATCAAATTTTGCTGCACATCCGAGTCATGCAAGGAGTTTTGAAAATCCTGATTCCCAGGTCGCACCACATTCTATTTAACTCAGAAGGGCTGGGGTGGCATCAGCATTTGGGGCAGATACCACAAGATTCCAATGTGCAGCACAGGTTCAGAACTGAAATAGGGTTTGAGGTATCCAGTAGGCGCAAGGCATGTCAATTGCCAAGAACAACTTTATTGTTAGTTTATTTTTAAATTTACATAGGGTAAAATTCATTTTTTTGAAGTACAGTTCCATGAGTCTTAGCTCATGCCAAGATTCATGTGTCCTGTGCCACAGAGCACAGAACGAGTCCATCAGCCTCAAAATGTCCTTTGTCCTACAAGTTTGTCATCAGATCCTCCCCACATACCAAACTATCATCCCTGGCAAGTACTGATCTGTTCTCCATTCTCTTAACATTGCCTTTTCCAGAAAGTCATGTAAATGGAACCCTAGAATGTGCAAACTCTGACCCTGTCTTCCTTCGTAGGTAATGCTTTTGAAATTTATCCATGTGGTTGCGTGTACCTGTAGTTTACTTGATTTGATTTGATTCCATTAAATACAGGTGCATGAGTGATTCCAGTTGAAAGCATTTGGAACAGAAAGACTGTTCTGTTGAGCCAGGGCAACCCACACGCTGAGGTAAGAATTAAATCATTATTGCTTTAAGTCACTCCAATTTGGGACCATTTGTTATGCAGAGGAGACAATGGAAGCAATGGGAATCCAAGCCAAGGTCTCTCCAAGGGCATATCCACAACCCTGCATTACTTCTGGAAAACCAGGCAGTGACCTTTGAGAATTTGTTCTGGTGCTGCTTTGAGGTCACCCGAACACCCACTGGCATTTAATGCAGGTTTTCTTCTGGATTTTGACAATCAGCTGGGTTTCTCACCAGGATCCGAAACAGAGACAGAGCTTCCATCCAAGGCCCAAAGCTTATGCCTTGGGTTTAAGGTTTGCCCAGTAGTCCTGCCTCGTGCTTCCTGCCACACAGCCATTGAGTCAATGTACAGTTCAGCCCAGAGCGACCCTGGCGTGGACACTGGTGGTGAACAGCTAGAAATATTTTACAGCAGAAAGGATAGTCCAACACTAATTTCCAAACACAAAGGAAGGCATGGGTGTAATTGGATTTGCTAAGGTTTCGCTTGGGTTGGAAGACAGATGGGGTTTCTCACTGTTGCTGTCAGCTCTTCCAGCCCACCAGCTGCTGCCCTGGGGCCAGAGCAGCACAGACTTCCAGGGCTGCTGCCAGGGCACCCAAAGCCCAGCTGGCAGGTGAAGCTGAGAGGAGACACTTGAGGAGACCTCCTCCCTGTCTGCTTCTCAGAGCAGTGCCTCCCCGTGTAATTTAAGCACAGAGAAGCTACATCTGGGGACCCTCTGAAGTCAGCTCCAGGAGGGCTGCCCTCCTGGGCTGGGAGGTCTGTTTCAGGGATCCTTTCATACACATTTGAAAATTGCACTGGTCCTTGTTATTAATAAATGTCCTCGTACAAAGTACCATGTGATTACTTCCCTTTAGAATTTAATGCCAGAAATAGGTTCTTCCCAAGGAAGCCCTGGATTGCCTTTTGGCTCATGGGGATAGTTAACCATTCTCATTTCTTCCCTCTTCACCCTTGTAGAAACCTCACAACCAAAGTTAACCTTCAACCACAAAGTAATTTTTTCTTTTTTGTATCTATTTCTTATTAAAAAGCTTTAATAAGCCACATGGTTTATTCAAAAGTACCCCAAATACAATTCTTATGCATTATTAAGAATGTATTACTGATCTGAAACATTCTTGGACAATTTAGAGAACTTCTATTTTTCTGTACTTTTCACACTGTTAAATTTTACTAAATGATTCAGGACTCGTATTAACTCCTGTAGCAAATATTCAAAACTGATTTTCTTCTTGATGATGCCCTTGTCCAGAGCTTGTTCTGGGTGCTGTTCATTCTGACCCCAGAAATTATTCCACTATCCTTTATGATTTTTAGTTTTTTGTAAGTGGAAAACAACCTGTGAATAAAATAACATATAGTTCCTCAATGCCCCCCCCCCTTCCTTCTTTTCTTCTTTCCTTGAAATAGATTGGTATGGTTCAAGTAGACAGCATGTACACAGTTTGATGCTGTGGGAGAAGCACGTGAAAGATTGTGGAGTTTCCAGATAGAGAAGGAACCTGCAAGTCTTTACTGAAAGCATATTACTGACGAGGGGGCAAGAAAGCGATGTGGTTTATTTACTTAACAAATTCTGGGGATCTTTTCTCTTAAGCATGTAGCTCGTTTGCTTGCTGAAGGCCTGCACACCTGATGAGAATGGTTGCATGTCTACCAATTGATTAGTAATTAGGCCTTGAGTTTGATAAAGGCCCAAAAGCAATGTTTCGAAGAGTCTTGTCTTCCCTCAGCTCTCATCAACTGTGACCTTGGCTCAAGTAGAAAAGCATGGCTTTTGGGCACGAAGAGTGGGTGAGCGCTCTGACAGCCCTTGGCTGAACTTGAAAAACGACCTCCTAGCCCAGGTGCAGTGTCCAAGTGTGGTTGCCACATGCCTTAAACAAGTGTGCCACGCCCAGGCGCTCTCGCCTACACAGTCCCTGGAGTCCTGATCATTGCCCTTCGTCCTCCTCCTTGGGGCACAGTCAGATCCCCTGGTCTCAGGAAGAGTAAAGGGGGGCCAGCTTGCAGAAGTGGCGCCACCTCTTCACTCTCAGAGGAGCCGTGAGGGTGGAAGCCTCTGGAAGCAAGCTTGCGCGTCCTCTGCGAGTGGTGCTGGTCTCCTACCTCCCCGGTCTGTGGGCTCAGCCACAGTGAGACCTCAGGTTCCATCCAACCCTGCTGCTGTGGGCTGAGTCAGACCATGGAACACAGTGTATTCCCTGAAGTTTTTGTGGAAACCCCCGAGGTCTCTCACAGGCTTGCTGTCGGTCCTAAACAAATTGCTGGCATGCAGAAAACATCACCAGGCTGTAAATGCAGTGCCTCACTCGGCCACTCACTTCATTCACAGCTTTGGGCAAATGTGTCCCCTCTCTAGGGACTTACTTTTCCCATTAATTCATCGGGGGATGGATGTGTCAGGTAATTAAGCTCCCCAGCTTTTGGCAGCAAAAGATATCCCGACATCATCTTGTATCTTTCTACCTCTAGGCTAGAAGCAGTTACTTCGGTTTTCACAGATGTGTACAAAGGGAGTTCAAAGGTTCTTTCCCTCACAGCACTCCCATTGTTATAAATGTGTGTTTCCTCTTACTCAAAACACTTTCTGCTAGGTGTTAAGGTGTCAACCCTATACTTCCACATTTTGAAAATGGTATATAAATGAACCACATACTGTGATCATTTGAGATTGCCTTTTTCCCACTCTGCCCTTGAGATCTATCAAAATTGGTCCATGTATCAGTAGTCTATTTCTTTTCATTACTGAACAGTATTCCACATATATAAATACTGCAGTTTGTTTAACCATTCACCTGTTACAGAACATTTTGCTTTTTGCTCCCTTTTCTGGCTGTTACAAATAAAACTGTGATTAAAAATATATATGGGTTTTGACAGACATTGGTTTTCATCACTCATTACTCTGCCCAGAAATGCACTTCCAAGGTTATAGGGTAAGAGTATATTTTTTTATAAGACAATGCCAAACTATTTTCTGGGGTGGCTGACCTACCAGTAACATATGAGATCCCATTTCTCCACAAACCTCACCACCATTGTTGCTGTTGACATTGTTTGATGTTCTAATAAGAGCATGGTGATATCTCACAGTGGCCTTAATTTGCATTTCCCTAATGGTCAGTGACTGCACATCTTTTCATGTCCCTAATATCATTTGTATACTCTCTTTGTGAAACATCTGTTCACGCTTTTTGCACATTTTCTAATTGGATTGTTCAGGTTATTTTCATTCATGAGTTATGGGGCCTCTTTATATATTCTAGATATGTGTCCTTTGTCAGGCTGTGGCTTACAAATATTTTCTATAAATCTGTAGCTGGTCTTCTTTTACAAATGAATTTCAATTTTTTTAGAGCAGTTTTCAATTTACAAAACAAAGGACTGCAGACAGTTCCCCTATACTACATCCAGTTTCCTTTCAGGCCTCTCAGGTTGGATTCACCACAGATTAACATTTTATATTATACGTTCAAAACACTTTTTTTTAAAAACTAAATCTCCCTTCACAGATTGCTGTCTTTATAATATAGGAATTATGTCTCAGTCACTTTAAAAATCCTGCTTCGTGCTTCAATATGTGTTCATCAACTGTAACAAACAGAGCTCACTAATGAAAGATGTTATTAATGGAGAAAGTGTAGGAAGGGGAGGGGATGGGGTAAGTGGAAATCCCCTATGTTTTCCATGTAACATGTATGTAATCTAAAGCTCCTTTAAAAATAAAGAAAAAAAATAAAAGTCCTGCTTCATTAACTTGGTGACTGTTTGGTAATTTGCAAAGTCACTTTCACAAGTTTTAATACTGCCCAGTTGAGAATCACAGTAATAAATGTATTAGCTTTTAATAGTGTGATGAATCTGTCTAAACATTTTTTAAATATTTAGCTAGTGGATAACATTTTAGTTTTAACTATGTAACCTCACTGGTGTAATCCATGGCATGTTACTATACACTGTTGCCTATTAATGAAAACTGCCTTTAGTCACCAAAGCGAATTCCTGTTTTTCACTCCCTAGCAAGCTTCTGACCTCACTTCCCTGCTCCCTAACAGGGAGCTCCTGTTTTCATTTCTGTCGTTTGCTGTGGAAATGTTTTTAAACTAATGTTCAGAAGTTCAAGGAGCTGCAGTATTTACTCAGGATAAGTATTGCATAGCCTTACATTTTCAGTCTGCCTGTTAATCATATTTTTATATGAGCAGATACCTATATATATCTAACTGAAACAAATAAAATATATGGTGATATGAAAAATATATATTCCTGACTAGATATTATTTATATATATTATTAAGTAAAGTCCATACTTTATTTAGATTTCCATAGTTTTTACCGAACGCCCTTTTTCTGTTCCAGCGTCCCACCCATTTTATTATGTTACATTTAATCATCTTGTCTCCTTAGACTTCTCTTGCTGTGACGTTCCTTAGGCTGTCTTTGTTTTTAATGACCTTGGCAGTTTTGATGAGTATTGATTAGGTATTTTGTAGGAATTCTCTCCATTGGGATTTGTCTGATATATTTCTCATGGAGTTGGGGGGAGGAAGAACAAAGAGTTGAAATGCCATTTTCAACAAATGATTCCAACATATGTTGACAGTAAATGTTGCTATACAATCAGCATGATAGGTCACGCCAATATGGACCTTGAGCATCTGGCTGAGGTAGTGACTGTCAGTTTTCTCCACTGTAAAATTACTCTTTATGTTTCCGCTCTTCATACTGTGTTCTTTGGGAGGAAGTCATTGTACCCTGCCCATGCCTCAGAACTGGGGAGTAACAGTTGCCTCCTTGAGGGTCCAGTATGTACATAAGTTATTTGGAATTATTCTTCATGGAAACTTGTCTCATCTTCCCCATTTATTTATTTATTTATTGATTATATACGTAGGGACTCCTGGATATTTACTTTACTACTTTTATTTTGTGATTGAATTGTTCTAGCTTTGGCCGTTGAGAGCTCTATCATTAGACTCCCATGTCTCTTTGGCAAACCCCAATCAGTGACTTTTATTATTTTTTAGAACTTCCTTATTTTTTGCATGATGAGTTGTTTCAGGCTCATCTTGTATATTTCCTGCCACAGTCCTAGAATCAGTCATTTCTCCAAGGAGCCCTGTTTTCTTTTATTGGAGAATGGTATTCGGAAAAACAAAAAACAAAGATCCGGAGGCTAAGTGTGTCTGTTACTGCTAAGATGTCATTGCTTCTAGGTCCTCTTTGTTTTACAGCAAGAAAATATGTATGGGTATAGTAATTCATATATACACAAATACATAAATATTTCTACATGTAACCATCTCTATATTATGCTAAATATGGATTATACTGATATCTCAGACTCTAATCTATTACCATACAGATCATTCTAGTTTACTCCCTTTGCTTATCTGTAAACTCACAACCAGTGAGAAACCTGATGCTGACCATCTGACATCCATTTATTTAATTGTTAGCATCAGAAAGCACAAATTACTAACAAGTACCCCTGTGGGATTCAAATTTATCAACTAATGTACAGTGCATATATATGGTTTCTTTGCCTTTGACAAACTCCAATCATTTTCAAAGTTATTCAGTTAAGTAAACTTTTTCCCACCCCTTACTTGAGGTTATTCCATACATGTTAATGGATTCAGACACTTTTGTCTCATTCTGCATTCTACCATAAAATCCATATTATCTTGTTAGATAAATTCCTATTTCATTTTTTTAAAATATATTTTTTATTTATTTTTAAAAGATATGTAGATTATATAAATGTTACAATAAAAAATATAGGGGATTCCCATATGTCCCACTCCCCACACTTCCCACTTTCCCCACATTAACAACTTCTTTCATTAGTGTGGTACATTCATTGCAATGGGTGAACACATTTTGGAGCATTGCTACACAGCTTGGATTATAGTTTACATTGTAGTTTACACTCTCTCCCACTCCATTCTGTAAGTTATTGCAGGATATATAATGTCCTGTATCTACCTTTGCAATGTCATTCAGGACAATTCCAAGTCCCAAAAATGCCCCCATATTACACCTCTTTTTCCCTTTTCCTGCCTTCAGCAACTCCAGTGACCACTGTCTCTGCATCAATGATATAATTTCTTCCATTACTAGAATCTCAATAAGTCTATGGTAGAATACCACTAAGTCCACTCTAGTTCATACTTTATTCCTCAATCCTGAGGATTCTGGGATGGTGATGCCCACTTCACCTTTAATTGAGAGGAGGCTTCGATGCTATATGACTGATGGATGGGACTCTCTTGCTTGCATTGTATACACAATTCCTTGACGTGGTGGTTGTCCAGTCTTACCTCCTTGTTAGCTGTCCTGGTTGAGTCCAATGAACTGGAGAGTAGGTGTTGCAATTCCACTGAGGCTAAGGGCCCAGCTGGCACATGGACAGCCCAGAAATTCAAGTCTCTTGGACATATACCTACCAACCCCAGCACTAACAATAGGTTCAAATAAAGGGGACAGAAGAAGCATGTGTTGAGAAGCCACATATGAGTCCAACTTTGTCACACTTGGGAGTACAAACTCCAAAGTAGGGCCCACTGGCAAGGCACCAAACTCTGGAGCTATTTGCCATGACTATAGGACCTGGGTGTCTCCATAGCTCTCAGGAGCCCCACTATTTGGGGGTAGTATCTACTTTGGCAGTCTATGAGATCCTACTGAAATGTGCATAAGGGTTACCTGTCTGATGGTCTCCTAACTCATTTTGAAGTCTCTTAGCTCTATAAACTCATTTGTCTTTGCCATTTCTCCCTTTTATTCAAGGTCTTTTTCCTATTGCATCACCCGCTGATTTTTGGTAGTAATCTGTCAGTGCCAGGGAGGCTCATACTTAGGAGTCATATCCTACATTGGGGGGAAGATATTGCATTTGTATGTAGAGTTTGGCTTAGAGAGTGGCCTGGTTTTAGCAACATGGAGCCTGCCAGGAGGTAACTCTCAGGTACCCCGAAACACTAGGCCAAGTTTAAATTTCAAAAGCAAAGGCTCATAAGCATAGTCATCATAGCTGTTGTTGGATAGCATATTGTGTACAATTTAAATAAATCTTCAATCAAGTTAAATAATTGGTATTTTTCAGGTCATCTATATCGTTACTTATATTCTGCCTACTTGACCTATTAATTCTCAAAGAGTGATGTTGACTCTCCAACAATAATAGTGGAATTTTACATTTCTTCTTGCAGGTCTATTTTCCCTACATAATTTGATGGACACTTCTTACGTATATCCATGTAAAGGATTGTTAGACCTTCTTGGAGAACTGACCTCTTTATTATTTAGTAATGCCTTTCATTTTCTCTCATAAATGTCTCATAAATGTCTAAACTCTGCCTTGTCTGAAATTAATATAGTGACTCCAGGTTTCTATTTTTATTTTTCATTATTTTTTTATTAGAGAAGCTGTAGGTTTTCAAAAAAATCATACAGAAGATACAGAATCCCTATATACCCCTCTGTTATTAACACTTTTCATTGCTGTGACACATGTTACAATTGATGAAAAAAGGTTATTGTAAGTGTACAATTAACTATTGTCCATGGTTTACATTGGAGTTCACTGTTTGTGTTGTACAATCCTCTTTTTTTTTAAATTTTTATTCTAGTAACACGTATATAACCTCAAATTTCCCCTTTTAGCAACATTCGAGCATTAATTCAGTTCTGTTAATTACATTCACAATGTTGTATCATCACCATCACCACCTTCCATTTTCAAACTTGATTTGTTAGCATGATCTCTCTCTTATCATTACTTTTCACCCAAATCCTTACATTTAAGTGTGGTTTCTTATAGACAACACATAGTTAGGTTTTGTTTTCTTTTCCATTATAACAATCTCCATCCTTTAATTGGTATATAGAGACCATTCCCATTTAACTGTACTATTGGATATTGTTGGATTCATAGCTACAATATTTCTATCTATTTTCTATTCATTGTACTTGTTCATTGCTCCTTTTATTTTTCCTCTTTTCCTACCTTTTGCTGTTTTAGTAGAACATTTTATATCATTCCAATTTTTTCCTCTTTTAGTACATCAGGTACACTTATTAAAATTTGTATTGGTTTTCTGGAGTTGTCCAGGTACATCTTTAACCAATCTAGGTATTTTTATCTGCCTCTATTGGTGTTTCTCAGTTGCTAACTTCTCCAGGGCCCAATCTGGGCTATGGTAGGAAAAGAGAAATCTGGGATGCTCCTGCAGTGTTGTTCCTATGGAGGTCCCTGGGCGGTCTTCCTGCTTCTCTCCATTCTCCAAAATATTCTTACTTTTGTTTTACATATAATGCCTAGGATTTTCAGCTTGGCTTAGCAGGAGGAATCAGGAAAAGTATGTTTACTCCTGTAAATTGTTTTCTGATGACATTTACTATTTGTAAAGTTTTTCATTATGTGGGTCTTTTTCCACTCCTTCGTCACTTCTTGTTTTTATTTTTGTTTATTTTTGGCTTTTTTTTTTTTGGAAGAATTGTGTAGTCGATTTTGGCAATCCCGTATGATCAGATGGCCACTTCCTCCAGACTCCTTTCTGTGTTTCTCTGAGGGCTTTTTCTGGCTAGAGGAACATGGCAGGCCCACACCCAGAGAAGGTCAGAAATACTGGTGAGTAGTGTTCCCAGGAGCAGTCCCCAAAAGAAGGGATGGAAGTAGATGGAAGTAGACTACAGCTAACTTACCACTTTTGTAGTTCAACTTGAGATATGTCTATACCTTCCACCCAAGGTGACAATTGAGATTAGTCAAAGTTGCCTGTAGTATTAACTTGCCCATTAACAAACTGTTATTAGTTTTTTCCCCTTTCCCTGTATTGACTCATCACTCCCATATGAGGTCTTCTTAAGATCACCTCCCCAAATGCCTTCCCTCCTTTCTTGTTTCAAAGTGATCTGCTTCTGGGGAAACCCAGCCTAAGGCAGTTTGAACCTCTCTATTAATATGCTTATAATATTATTAGTATTTTATTTTTCATCCTATTATTTTTCCTTTATGAGCAGTAGGGGACTTACACAATAAACTTTTTTTCATCCCTCTTTCATTACCCAGTTTCTAATGAGTAGATAGGTAATTTTACTTAAACTGTTGAGATAACCAATAAGCTATGCTACCTTCAGTGTACTCTCTCATTTCCTGTTCATTGTGTTAATTGTTTTGCATTGTCAAGATGTATAAATTTATATATTTTCCAGTTCACTTCTTGAAATTTTAGTACTAGTTTTACAATTAAATACATTCAATCCTTACCCCAGAACTTATTGTAAAAGTTCTTCAATCATTTCTTAATTTTGAAGCTTGATCTGAAATAGATTTTTTAAAGAATGGTTATGCAACAATAGTGTCTGAATTCTTCAATATTTGGAATCATAGGTTTGTGACATTTAAGCATTAAGAAATGTTTGCCATATATTAAAATCCAGCACTTACATTTTTTTCCTTTAACATATTAAAAATAATCCCTGTTTGTCTTCTGGTATAATAATGAACATTGACTTAATAAAAGATAGGTTGGTGAAGGATTACTCTTTGACTTTTGATACAAGAAGGGCAACTTTTAGGAAAAAAGGACACATGCCTTTTAGAAATAATATTTCTACTCTTACTTAGGGATGACCACAGAGGAGGGCAAACTGTACTTTCCCTTCAGCCTTAGTGTGTGAAATCACCCATGCCTCAAATGAATGAGTACCTAGCAAACTAAAACAGAAATGCTTTCACATCTCACATTTTTTCTGTGAGTTCTAAGCAGACTTATGCTTAACTAAATGCTTGAATTTTCCTTTATAGTGATGTTCCTGATGGTCTCTTTTCAAAAACAAAACAAATCAAAACAAAAAAAACTACTGTTAGTTTCCCTTCCCAGAGTGATAATGATAATAATGATAATGAAAATGATAATAATGAAAGTCACTAGTATTTGCCAAGTGCTTTTCTGCCAAGCTTAGGGCTGAGTGCCTCAAATATATAACAACACAACAATAAATTTTGGTTTTGAGTCCAGAACAAAATGTATGTTTCAAATGCATTTTATTTTACTTTAAGCTTCGTCAATGCTGGAAATGAAACACACTCATCATCACTATCTAGGCTCTGAAAACAAACTCAGTTTCTGTCAGGGACTGAAGAGTGTGGGAGGGTTATCTCTGACTTGTCTAAACTAAAACAGTTTTTAGCTTATGATTTGATAAACTATGGTATGATATTTTCAGGGTTTGAAGAGATCCAAATGTATTTTCCTATAAAGTGAAGTTTTTTGGAAATCCAATGTAGCATCAACATGCTTACAATTCTCTAATTAACTACCTTTCGAGTTGTATTATTTGGATAGATCAAAAAATACTACTTAAAAGCAATACACTCCTTTCCTTCTCTCTTTGTGTCTTTACAAAGACATACTTTCTGAGTGAGCATCTCAGCTGGCAGTGACAAGGTAAGCAGAGGCTCCTTACATTTTACCATCTCCCAGTTTCTGGAACCTGAGAACACATGTAGAACTCTTCACGGGAGATTATTGTAACCAGTCCTCCATGGGAGGTGCAACCCGAACAGGATAGATCCACTTTCCCCAGAATATACCTGCTGTTTCCATTCTTTTCCTATTTAATGTGATTCTTATAGAAGGAGGGTCTGCAAAGACAAGAGCTGTAATCTCTTCCAGGGATCTTTGCTGTCAGTAAGCCTTGGTCAACAGTTGTCTCATGACTTTTAATTAGGGCAAAATTGAATGCGGCTTCCCTTTGGAAACAGGAAAAGAATCTGAATGGGTAAACAAGTCTGTTCCCCCACTTTATACCAATATTTTCCCAGGCTGCTTTCAGAGAACATCAGCCACTGGGAGTAAACATAGTTCCTACCCCTCCCCTCTCAGCTCCTAGCTCGGCCATGAGATCCCGTGGTCCCCAGCTCAGAGCATGGCCGAATGCTGTTCTAAGCATGCCTGACTTTAAGGCCAACTCTGCTTGTAATGTTTGCTTTACACTGTCCTGACAGTATGCTCACACCCTTTCAGGGGGCTTTCTGCATAAACATTTGTATTAACTCAAAGTTCTGGCAATAGCTGTCTTGAGGCACGAAATGAGGGTGGTGATTGGTGGGAGCCCACAACCTATCTCTCTCCCTGGAAAAGGCATCAGATAAAGGTTAAAGAACAAGGGTGGGGAGAGAAGATCCTTGCCTCTGGGCAAGGTTTGTTGGGGCTCCTGATCTTCCCAAGGCTGAGAGAAGCCCTCCTGAACCCACAGCCCTGAGCGTTACAAGGTACCCAGAGAATGGGGCCATTCTACCCAGGCTTGGGCTTGCCAGCAATGTCGGAAAGGCCATGGGGCAGGCTCCTTCCCTTGCCAGACTTTACTTAATGTGCCACATCTCGTCTCATCACACACCCATTCTCTCTTTTTCCATGCAGCCGATTGCTGGGATGACATTTTAATTGGAAACTTAATAGATGTTCTCTGGTTTCTGTGGATATACATGACTAGGAACAGATCTCTCTCATCTCCTCTGTGTTCAAAAGGCAGGAAGAGTCTCCTGGGCAGCTGCTTGGTACTGGGTTTGTCAGAGCCTCTATTTGAAAGCCATTCTCCAGTAATCCTGGGAGAAAGGGCACATTGTGCTTCTCCCTTGAAATTCTAAAGAGAAGACCAGAATATTCACTGGCACTGATGTGGGTTCTTTAGACTGTAAAATGCCTTCTAATGACATGGATCTGTGTTGAGTGTCATTGGGAGGCTACTCATCTAGAAGCAGGTGTGGGGTCTGCTGAGGCTTGGGAAGCATGAGGTAAATCTGGATATAAGGAGAGGTTGTGGTACACATCCAAAAAGTGTTCAGCCCACGAACGACCAAATTTAATTAAAGGAAGCTTTTTCCCCTCAAAGAACCCCGAGAAAGCTTCTGTCCTTAAATATGTCAAAATGTCTTCCTGGAAATCACGAAAATGGCATTTAACTTATGCAACTTCAGAAACATTGTCGTGGCTCTTGAGAAGCCCGAGGAGAGTGGCAGGCAAAGGATACATTTGCTTGGAGCAGGGGATGTGATGTCTGCAGCTGAACCTAGCAGCTGAGTCCCTTAGCCTGTGCTTATGATTCTTAAGACACAATGGGCAAAATGAGAAAACAGAATCGCTAAAAACCACCCCTGAGGTTTCTAGGTCAGCTTGTGTTAGTTTCTTATCTTGTGTATGTGCTGTCTCATGTACACTTGAAAGGTAAATCCTTTCCACATCTGGAGAAATAAAGCTAAAAGATCTAAAGGGAAATACAAGAGTAGAGATGGACATAAAAGGGGAATTGGGGGAAGACAGGCAGAAAAGAAAGAGAAACCAAGAGGCATTGGAGACTTTCCCTCAGATTCCTGCTTGGGAGGATGGAAATACTGGTGTAACACCAGTACTATGGCTGGGAAAAGTGGACCCTTAGTGTCTTCATCATCACAACTCTTTCCTTCCATATATTGTCCTCAGGCTACTTAAAATGCCTCACCATATTATAGTTGTCATACCTATGGCAAAGGATGTTACCAATCATATTGGCTGTTTTTGGTCCACTTCTTTTGTTCTGCACCCGGATAACTGCTGATCACAGTCTGGGAACCAACCACTATTGTCTTGAGAAGTTTCCCAGCCCTATGGAACCATCACTTGTTCTCTTGTCTCCTGTTTTTCTTACTTCTGGTCTAGCTGAGTACCAGGGCTACAGATTGCAGTTTTGAAAGAAATCTTTTTAGCACCAATATATAGCATAGGGTATACAGACATGGAAGATGCTCAGAGATCTTTAAAAGCTCCATGTGGGCCACTTGTCACGTTGCACTGGGTTTGTTTATTGCTTTTCTTGCCTCCACTTTTCTGAGAAAAATCTGAGAGCAGGGATTATGTTGTACTGTTGACATAACCCTGCCCAATTCCTAACACAGTTCCTGGCAATCAGGAAATAATATGTGCTGTTTGATCCAATGGCTGAGTGTATTATATGTCCTTGATTATACAGTACACATTTTGCTTGCATTTTAATATGACAATGCTGAACTTTACCAGAGCCATGCTCAGGACCCCTCTTGAGAATAGGCTGATTTTCAGGTAAAGTATTCTCTGACCCATCTGATCAAGCCACTCTTTCATCTCACACCCGTCTACCCAGTTCTTTCTAGACTTGTTTACTCCTTTCTATAAAAGAAAACCCTATTTTTCATGGCCAGAGTATTCTCCCTATTGCAATAGCCCCTTCCCCATCTTGAAGTAATCCTTCAGAATGATACCTCTCTCTACCAAGCCTGGATTATGTATTTTACAGGTATTAAGGTAGGATTACCAGAAAAAGAAGTCTGAGCTTCTCATGTGCCATGATAATGTCCCAGACAATATACTCTCTTTTGTGTGTACAATAAAATTATATTCATGACAATGGAATTGTTACCTATTCTGATTTTCTAGAAAAGTATCAGAACTCGCTTCCACCTAGGGCAAAATTGATCATAATTTTCCATTTATCTGACAAATAGGATTGGTTTTTCCCATTGATTTAAATAATGTAATGGATAGCATAATCAAGGATCCCTTCACTATGTTGTCTGTGCTTAATTGAATAAAGAGGATTGCTGATGGTTTTCAAACACTGAATTGCCACAGCCTGTTATATTTACAGTATTATTGCCCCAAGGCACTTAGCCTCAGTGGGTTTGGCATCTGGAAAAGATAATGAGGAAATTGGGATTAATGGTTAGTTGTGAACTGGGAGGCAGACTGCACTGGGAAGAGGAGAAAAACTAAGCTGAAGGGGATTTCTGCAGAATGGTGAGGAACGCCCTACAGGGAAAAAGAGTAAATGTTCTGGTTCGGGTTGGAATTGCATAAGGGATATGCTATTGGAAGGAGGGTCATTGTATAAACCACAGGGAAATATCTAATGTGAAAATATAAGAGAAAAAAATTGGGAGAGGAAGGAAAACAACAACAGCAGCAATTACCACATGAGAAGAACTTGGGAGAATTTAAAATACCCATTCAAAAAAAAATGATGGGGCATGTCAATGTTTCATTGGGAAAACAAGGACAATAGACAAGCACAATGAGATATTGTTTATAAGAGGTACCACTGGATATGGGTTAGGACTTGAATACATAGAAAATATCAGTTGGAGAAAATCAAAACTAGAGCAAACCTAGGGCCATTTAAGAGATTTTCTGGCTTGGTTCTGAGCAGCATTACTCATGAACAGCAGCCAAATGTTGACAAATGGGAAGGTTGCTGATGATGTTAATCTAGGAGAGAGGACAAGTCCATTAGAAGACCAAATGAAGATCCCCAAAAGCCCATGTGAGCTGAAACAGTAAGCCAGACCTAAGGAAAGGAAATGTAAGCAAAGACTCACAAAGCGAGAAGCATCAGGCTTTGGAAGCAGAATTCCCTCAGATGGTCTCCCACTGCTAACTCCTAGCTTTTTAATCTTGACCTGTTGTGGTCTCTACATCCATAAAATGAGAAGCATGACTATCCTCTGGAGATTTGTGCAAGTGTTAAATGGTCTAATGCATGGAAGTTCTCTGAAGCATTCCTGACATATGCTTGGTGCACAGGAGCTACTTATATGATTAACAAATCAACAAGAACAAAATTTGTAGCAGTGGCAAAAATTTCAACTCCACTAAAATGCAGAAATAGTGAGAAACATGGATTTCTTTTTTCAGAGTAGAACAATTCGTTCACATACTTGGAGTCTTAACTCACTGACTACTGGAAGAATGAAATTAAATGTCTGATCCATTTTGGCTTAATCCAAATTATGGTTTAAGCAGTGCATTTGAGGAATTCAGTCTGTCTTTTCGGTGAAAAATGCTCAATTTCCTCAAAACACACCTATTACCTCCTTGCCTGCTAATTTTTCTCTGAGGAGAAAAGCAGAGTTTACAAATCCTCAAGGTAGCTGAGAAGATGTGAGACCCCTGAATGAACAGTCATCTACCTACTCTGGGGCTTTGAGCAAGGCACTGTTTGCACCTGAGCCTGCATGACCCATTGTCCATCATTGAAAAACCCTTTACTGGCTGAACCAAGGCCTGCTCTTCTGTTTTTGGTCATTGCTTGGTTCCCAATTCTGACATGCCCTTCCATCTGCTCCTGGCTGCAGAACCCTGAGCACTCACTGAGAGCTTTGAACAGCCTGCTGGCCTGGTGGGGCATCTCCACACACTACTAGGAGGTCACTTTACCCAGCCATATATAACTTGATCTGTTGTTTAACCAATCTGTGCTCATCTGTGTATCTTTCTGAGGACTAGAGGAACAACTGAGTTAGTAGTTGAAATTAGGTGAGATAAAAGTGTCTGAATAGAACATGTAGGAGTAAGGCTTCCATAACTTGTTGAGCTGCCTTTTTCTGTTATTTTAATTTTTTAAAAATTTGAAATGAAGTTATTTAAAATAAAAGAGGGGAAAGATGTAAACTCCCAAAAACAAACCATCTCAGAAAACAGCAACCTGATTGCTAGTTGTGGTAGATTGAGCTATGTACCCCCTCAAAAACATGCTCTTAATCTTAATCTGCATTCCTGTAGATATGAATTTATTTGTAAGCAGGACATTTTGAAGATGCTTTTATTAGTTAACATGTGGCCAACAGAATCGGTCAATTTTAATCCTTATTTTTGGAGGCCTAGAAAAGAGAAGTAACTGGAAGCCAAGAATCAGAGAAGCCCATCCAGGAAAGATGGCAGAAACCATTAAAGCACACACAAGGAGAGAGAGATCTCCAGATCATGAGATGCTGAGCTACAAGCTAAGGATCCTGAGGCATTGCAGCAAGCCAGTGCTAGAATGCTACAGACTTTAGGGAGAAAGTATGGCATTGACAATTCCTTTATTTTAGACTTCTTGCCCCCAAAACCATGAGCCAATAAATGATTGTTTAAGCCAAATCAGTATGTAATATTTATCATAGCAGCCTGGCAAACAGACACCCATTTTTTTTTATCCTTCTACAAATCCTGTTTGATTTTTAATGGTAGAGGGCAACTCTTCAGGATTCCAAACAAAAGGAGAGAAGTTCCCTGGCACACCATGGTACCCCAATGGATTCAACACCAAATTTCTTGCCCACTCAACCTTTCAGGAGTCAGCATTTATCCCAAGGGGAAAAGAAGACCTGGGTACCTCTTTGAGCCTTTGATTTTATCTATAGCTTGGCTTGATAATTCTTTTTTACCTTGTTAGTTATCCAATGCCTTTATTTATTTATTTTTTTAAGATTTATTTTTTTTCTTTTTTTTTCTTTTTTTTCTTTTATTTTTTAATTGATTTTGTAAAAATATTACATTAAAAAAACAATATGAGGTCCCATTCAACCCTACCACCCCCACCCCACCACTCCCCCCCCAGTAACACTCACTCCCATCATCATGATACATCCATTGCATTTGGTAAGTACATCTCTGGGCATCTCTGCACCTCATGGTCAATGGTCCACATCATGGCCCATACTCTCCCACATTCCATCCAGTGGGCCCTGGGAGGATTTACAATGTCTGGTGATTGCCCCTGCAGCACCATCCAGGGCAACTCTAAGTCCCAAAGGCGCCTCCACATCTCATCTCTTCCTGCCATTCCCCATACTCATATCAGCCACCATTGTCCACTTTACCCACTCCACTCCAATGCCACCTTTTCTCTGTGGCCCTTGGATTGGTTATGTCCGTGGCATCTCTATGTCAAGAAGAGGCTCAGATTCCACATGGATAGTGGATGCAATCCTCCTGCTTTCAGTTGTAGGCACTCTAGGCTCCATGGTGTGGTGGTTGTCCTTCTTCAACTCCATCTTAGCTGAGTGAGGTGAGTCCAGTAAATCAGATTGTAGGAGCTGAAGTCTGTTGAGGCTCAGGGCCTGGCTATCATATTGTCAGTCCAGAGATTCAAATCCTCTAAATATATCTTAAACCCCAACACCAACTACAATTCCAGTAAAGTAGCATGAAAGTCTAATGAAAAGAGATTCCATCTGAATCCAGTTTCATCACGCAGAAACACCAGCTCCAAAGAAGGGCCATCTGACATGGCAGTGAACCCCATCTGCCATGACCATAGCAGATGGGTCTCTTTAGCCCTCAAAGGAACCAATACCTGGGGTTGTATCTACTTCATCTGTCTCTTAGATTCTGCTCAGTTGTGCATAAGGGCAATCCTTCTGACAGCCTCCAGACTCTTTTTTAGAGACTCGTAGCCATATAAACTCATTTCTCCTTTCCATTTCCCCCTTACATTAGGTCAAACAGCATTTTAAAGTCATGTTATTATATGTAGACAGGGATATTCTGCTAGATCTGCATTGAACCTTCAATTCAAGGTAATTTTCCAGTTGTATCATCCAATGCCTTTAAATAGATTTTTAAAACTACTTTTCCAGCTTTTTTCAGTGGGAGGGTTTGTATGAATTTAGCTTTCATCCATTACTGGAAGAGAAATTCCCATTCACCTATTTAATACGTATTGAATGCCTTCTAAGTCTCAGGCACTTTTCTAATAGCAAAGAAAAAACTAAAATATATAATTCAGACGAAGCACAATGGAGGTGATATTGGAGTGGGACTTCAAGAATGGTGGTGTGAGTTGCTCAGGGAAACTGATCACCCAGAAAGATAGCTGTTAAACTAATCAAGATTAGCAAGGCCAGTCATTCCAAATCTCTGGAGATGGATAAAAGAACATACATCAAATTGGAAGCAATTCTTCAACAAAATCTATGGATACTTGCTAAGAACATCAGAGGCCATGACTTTTAAGCTAAGGAATGCTTCCTCTCTCTACAGCTCTATCTCATGGAGGGTCTTTTCCAGAAAGCCCAGCAGCTGAGTGGCAGTTCCCCTCTCCAAGCTCCCTGAGAAAGAAAAGCTGTTGCAGATGGATTTGGTAGCCTGTAAACACTGTCGGATCTGCTTTCCCATACATATTTGCTGTAGAAAGCCCTATGTGGGAAGTAGCATTTATTGACCCACCTGTAATCCCCACTTCATGGGGATGATCAGTGTGGGGAGATGGTGAAGAGTGTCATCCTTTTGTACTACAGAACTCCTGGCAATGATACAACAATGAACTTAGCAATGGAATGTTAGCTCTCATCTCTACATTCCAGGGTTGTGGGAGCTGTCTGGGTGAATTCAGCAACTGTTGAAAATCAGGAGGTCCCATCACCCTCTAGCTTTGGATAGGAAGATCTACATTAGGTAGTTTGGTAGCAGGACAGTGGCTTCCCCTTCCTGCAACACAGCTCCTGCTGTGTTTCAGGTGGGGCAACCAGTGATGAGCATGTTCTCCATTTCTCCAGACTGCTGTTCTGTTGTACAGAGGTTCTGCCTATTGGGGAGTAGGAGCAAGCTTCAAAGACAGACAATATCCTACCCCTGCCAAAGACTGCAATATTTATATGGACCATATTATGGATCAATGTATGCTCCAGGTTGATGGCAAAAACAGTAACAGCTACGTGTGATGTCAGTAAATCAAATCCTCTAGAAGTTTAATGAATAGATAAGGGAAAAGAAAAAGTCAAAAAGAGCCCAACCAAAACCACAGTCATCCCTCTTAGTAAGGACTACTGTATGCATGCTCAAGTCTGCACCCTCTGAAGGGTAACAGGAGAGGAAATTCTGAGTACAAGTCTCTGGCTGAACATGGCTCAAAATTATAATCTCCCTGAAAAATGAAAGTAGTTTCCAAGTCACACATAGCTCCAACAGGCAAAAGCAAAATTTGCACTGGCTCAGGGAACTTTAACAAAATTTCTAACCAGTCAAGGGCTGATAACCACAGGCAACACCTTCAGAAGCCATGATTAAAGAAAAAATTAAAAAAGAAAAATGCGAGGAGCATCATAGACTGCATACGGCAGGGGGAATAGACTTCACTGAATTAACACATACAAACCGTTAAACAAATAAAGACTCAAGCAAACAGACAATGTATGCCCATGGAGAGTAAATTAGTTTCCTGAGCTGCTAAAATATATTATCTCATGTTATCTAAAATGTCCAATTTTCAAAAAATATTATAGCTTTGAGAGACTTAGTAGAAAAAGACTCTTTGGAGTCTTTGCAGCTATTATTAATATGTTCAAATAGTTAAAGGAAATTATGTGTGAATAATTAAGAAAGATATTATGATAATGTCCCATTAAGTAGAGTATATTGACAAAGATATGTAAATTATAAAAGAGAACCAAATAGAAGTTCTGAAGTTGAAAAGTAAAATACCAGGGAGCAGGTATAGCTAATTGGTCCTGGGGTCAATGCCTGGTACCTCCTTAAAAAAAAAAAAAAAAGAAAATTAAAATACCCAAAGTGAAAAATTCAATAGAATGGTTCAAAAATAGATTTGAATTTGTAGAAGAATCAGTGAACTTCAAGATAAATTAATAGAGATTATGCAATCTGAATAACAGAGAGAAAAAAGAATGAATTAAAATGAACACAGAGACAACTATAAAAAAGGATTCTTAAAACTCAACAACTCAGTTAAAAATTGGGCAAACCATGTGAACAGACACCTCATCAAAGAAGATGTACAGATGGCAAATAGGCATAGGCAAATGTGCTCAATATCATATTTCAAATATAAATTCCAAATTAAAACAACTGTAAGATTAAACTATACAATTATTAGAAGGGCTAAAAAAATCAACTTTTGCTGTTGGAGTTGCAGAGCAACAAAAATTGTCATTCATGCTGTTGGGATACAGACAATTTTCAAGGAAAGTTTGGCAGCTTCTTACAAAGAAAACCATTTTCTTACTGTACAGTTTATCTGTAGCACTCCTATGTATTTACCCAAATCTGCAAGTAAATATTTAGTGCAGGCTTATTCATAATTATAATAAATTGGAAGCATCCATGATATCCTTCAAATAGGTGAATGGATTAAAAATTACGGTACATCAATGCAATGGATTATTATTCAGTGCTACAAAGAAATGAGCATCAACCACACAAAGTCATATGTGAATATTCCATTTATTTGTTCTGTGAAAGAAGCCAGTATGAAAACACTGCACACTTTAAGTATCAGGTATAAGTTTTACCTTATCAAAAATAGTACTAAAGGTTAATGGATTAAATAATTTAATCAAAATCATAGCTTTCCAGATTGTATAAAGGAGTAAGATCTAACTATATGAATCTACAGAGACACAGCTGAGTTTCACTGATATAAACGGTTTGAAAGTAAAGGATGCATGAAGTTAGAGCATGCATGGAGCAACCATAAACAAGGAGGAATTGCAATAGCAATACAAAAAATATCAGACAAAAAATTGAGTTTAAAACAGTAAGATTTTACTAGAGATAAATGATCATGAAAAAGGGCCAATATACCAGGACATTATAACAATAATAAACATGTATACAGTTGATGAACAATCCCTCAAGATGCAAGAAACATAAACTGATAGAAATTAAGGGAGAAATTAACAATTCAATAAAGATAGTTATAGATCACAATACACCACTCTAATAACATAAAAATAGGCAGAAAATCAATAAAGAAAAAGAAGACTTGAACAATAATATAAATGAACCAGACCTAGCAAAATCTTGTAGAATATTCCACCCAACTGAAGGAGAATGCTTATTCTTCTCAGGCTCACATAAAACGTTCTCTAACACGGAACACATGCTAGGCTATAAAACAAGACAAAATAAATTTTAACTAATTGAAATCATATAAAGTATGATCTAAACTGACCAAAGAATTAAAACAGAAATCATGTTCTAAGGCCCCAAGAAAATTAAAATAGAAATCATTAACAGAAGTAAATTTGAGAAACTCACAAATCATGATGAGTACAAATAACGCAATACATCATGTTAGTTGAATAAACAACGAAAATCATATTATCACCTAAATAAATGTAGGAAAAAGCATTTGGCAAAATCCAACATCCACTTATAAGAAAATCACTGAACAATCTAGGATTAAATGGGAAGTTAATCTACCTGGTGAAGGACATCTATGAAAAATCAACAGACAGCATCATACTTAGTGGTGAAAGAATGACAAAGATATCTGTTCTCACCACTTCTATTGAACATTGTACTGAAAGTCCTAGGGCAGTTAGGGCAGAGAATGAAGTAAAATGTGTACTGCATGATCTTATATATAAAAATCTTAAAGAATCCAATAATACAATTATTAGAACCAATAAATGAGTTCAGCAAGATTGTAAGACTCAAGTCAACATAAAAATATCTATTGCAATGTTATTGACAGGGGACATATGGTTGACAGGGAGTTCTACAGGGCATATATCCAGAGTACATAAAAATGTTTGGATATTTTCATAGTGGAAACAATTAAAAACAACAAATGAGGGAGTGCTGAGTTCCTAGCCAGGCGAGCTCTATCACAGTCCCTAAAGGAATAGCAACAATCCCCCAAGTGCAACGGCAAAGACCAAAAAGGAATGAAGATTCAACAATGAGCCCCTGATACTAATGACTATGCTTGTGAGCCTATTCACCTGAAATAAGAACAAGGCCTAGAGCAGCAGTGTGTCTAAGAGTTCCCTCTTGGGAGCCTCTGTGTTGCTCAAATGTGGCCAGTCTTGAAGCCAAACTCAGCATGTAAATGCATTGCCTTCCCCCCAGTGTGGGACATGACTCCCAGGTATGAGCCTCCCTGGCGCCGAGGGATCACTACCAAGTACCAGCTGATGACTTAACTAGAAAATGACCTTGAATAAAAGGTTCAACTTGGACCAACAGAATATCCCTGTCTACATATAATAACAGGAGTTAAAAATGCTTTTTGACCTAAATCAAGGGGAAAATGGAAAGGACAAATGAGTTTATATGGTTATGAGTCTCTGAAAAAGAGCCTGGAGGTTATCAGAGGGGTTGCCCTTATGCACACCTGAGCAGAGTCTCAGAGACAGATAAAATAGACACAACCCCAGGTATTGGTTCTTCTGAGGGCTACAGAGACCCACAGGTTTTATGGTCATGGCAGATGGAGTTCACTGCCATGTCACTTGGCCCTTCTTTGGAGTTGGTGTTTCTGTGTGATGGAGCTGGACTCAGATGTGATCTCTTTTCCCAAGCCTTTCCTGTTACTTTACCAGAATTGTAGTTGGTGCTGGGGTTTAAGATGTATCTAGGAGATCTGAATCTCTGGACTGACCATATGATAGCCAGGCCCTGAGCCTCAACAGACTTCAGCTCCTACACTCTGATTTATTGGACTTAACCCCACTCAGCTAACATGGAGTTGAAGAATGTCAGCCACCACACCATGGAGCCAAGAGTGCCTACAACTGGAAGCAGGAGATTGCATCCAGCATCCATATGGAATCTAAGCACCCTCTTGACATAGATGTGGAATGGACACAACCAATCCAAGGTCCACAGGACGGAGGAATAGAATATGGATTAGAGTGGACTTACTGATATTCTGTTCATGAACTATTGTGGTTAGTAATCGAAGAAAATGTGGCATTGGTGTGGAGAAAGTGGCCATGGTGGCTGCTGGGTGTGGGGAATGGGAGGAAGAGATGAGATATGGAGGCATTTTCGGGACTTGGAGTTGTCCTGTGTGGTGCTGCAAGGACAATTACCGGACATTGCAGATCCTCCCATGGCCCACTGGATGGAACGTGGGAAAGTGTGGGCTATGATGTGGACCATTGACCATGAGGTACAGCGATGCTCAGAGATGTATTCACCAAATGCAATGAATGTGTCATGATGATGGAGGAGAATGTTGCTATGGGGGGAGGAGTGGGGTGAGGGGGGTGGGGGTACATGGGGACCTCATATTTTTTTAATGTAATATTTTTAAAAAATGAATTAAACATAAATAAATAAATAAAAATATCTATTGCCATTGTACCTGCCAAAAAAAAAAAAAAAACCTTTAGCAGGTCAAAATAGAAAAAAAAATATCTATTGCCTTTCTATACAATAGCAGAGTTTAATCTGAAAGTTGTTTAAAAAACAATTCCATGTACAATAACATCAAATAATTATATAATATGTAGGAATAAATGTAGTAAATGAAACACAAGACTTGTATATTGAAAAGGGTAGAACATTATTGAAATAAATTAAAGGTGTTCTAAATTGATACAAAATATTCCATATTCTTGGGTCAGATGATTAATGTCAGGATGAAAATAACCCCCAAATTTGTCTACAGATTCAACATAGTCTTTATAAAAAACTTGTTTTTGCAGTTGTCTTTACTTTTTTCAGAAATTGACCAGCAGATTCTATAATTTATATAGAATGCAAGGAACCCAGAATAGCAAAAACAACCTTTTAAAAGACCATAATGGGAAGACTTTGTATTCTTGATTTAAAAACATATTTCAAAGTCACAATATTTCAGGCAATGCTTATGAATTACTAGCATAAGAAAAGATATACAGATCAATGGGATAAAATTGTGAGTCCAGAAATAAGCTCTTAAATTTATGGTCAGGTGATATTTCATGACGGCATGAAGACAATTCAAAGGAGAAAGTATCATCTTATCAATAAATTGTGTTGGAACAACTGGATATCCACATGCAGAAGAATGGAACTGAACCCTTACCTTACATCGAACCCAAAAATTAACTCTAATTGAATCACTGAACTAAATATAAGAGGTAAATTTTAAAGCTCTGAGGAGAAACTCACAATAGTAAGCCTTCTGGGCCCTGGATTAGGCACTGGTTTCATAGACAAAACACCGAGAGCAGAATTGATAAAAGTGAAAAATAAATAGGTTGGACTTCATCAAAACTTTGATGAGAAACTTTGTGTTTCAAATGACGCCATCAACAATTTGAAAAGACAACACATAGAATGGGAGAAAATATTTCCATATCACACATCTGATAAGGGACTTGTATCTAGAATATAAAGGAAACCTTACAATACATAATCAAAAAACAACCCAACTAAAAAGAGGAAAAGAATCTGATTGCCACTTTTCCAAGTAAAATATACAAGGAACCAACAAGCACATGAAAAGATGCTCACCACTAGTCATTAGGAGAATATAAATACACAGCACAGTGAGCTAGCACTCCGCTAGGATAGGTACAATCAGAAGACAATAACAAGGGCTGGGGAAGATGGGGAGAATTCAGTACTGTCCTTCATTGTTTTGGGGATTGTAAAATGGTGCAGATGCTTTGGAAAACAGTTGGGCAATTATTCAGCTTGTTAAACATAGAAATACCTTATGACCCAGTAATTCTATTATTACATATAAACCCAAGAAAAATACAAATATATGTCTATGCAAAAACTTAATAAATGTTCTTAGATACATCATTCATAACAGTTAGAAAATGGGTAAAACCCAAATGCCCATCAAGTGATGAATGAATAAATAAAAGTTGGTACATCCATATAATACAATACTATTTGGCAATAAAAAGGAATGAAGTACTGATACATGCTATAACATAGATAATTTTTGAAAGTATTATGCTTGCAAGAAGCCAGTCACAATAGACCACATACCATGTGATTCCATTTATATGAAATATCCAGTATAGGTAAATCCATTTATAGAAAAAGTAGGTTAGTGATTTACTAGGGTTTGAGTTAGGGATTAGAGTGAATGGCATGGAACTTCAAAATGTTCTAAAATTATTTCATGGTGATGTTTGCATTAACTCTGTGAATATACTAAAAATAATTGAATTACCTGCTTTAAGTGGGGAAATTTTATTGTAGGTAAATAGTATCTCAATAAAACTGCTAAAACCTGCTTAACGGTGGTAAGTGCTAGCAAAAAAAAAAATAAAAAAGGCAAGGGCATATTGAATGCAGTGTATGGGTTTACAACATCAAATAATATCGTCAGGTAAGTTACTGAAAAGGCTGGTGTTTGAGCAAAAATCTACAAGAAGGTGAGGGACAAAGCCATAAAGCTTAAAATTGACCACTTGTTTTGAGAACATTGAAGTTATCAGTGCTGCAAGATTAATTTTGAAGGGGTGTAGAGTAAAAACCAGGTTTATTATGTTTAGAAGATACTGGGGAAGGAGAGGGATTTGACAAAACCTATTTTCTAAAAATTTCAATGAATTTTGCTCAAAATAGCAGCAAAGAAATATATGTCAAGTGGGGGAAATGAGGTCAGGAAGGTATGTTTTTTCAAATGGATGAAGTAAGTTTGTGTTCTTTTTGGCACATCCCAGTAAAGAGAGGAATATTGGGTACACAAGTGAGAGAGTAGAATGGAAAAAGCAGTGTTCTAGAGTGTGTGAGCATGCATGGGATCAGCACACAGGAAGAGGAGTTGGCCTTAGGGCAATAAACTAGATTCACAGAAAAGAAGGGACAGTGTATGGGCCCACAGAGATGGGTAAATTTGGAGATGGTGTTTGGGATAGGTTAGGTCAAATGGACGCTGGGGTGGTTTAAAACTGTATATACACCAGCAAAACACGTTCTTAAATTTAATCCATCCCTGTGGGTATGAACCCATTGTAAGTAGGACCTTGTGATGAGGTTACTTTGGTTGAGGTGGGGCCCACCTAGTCAGCATGGGTCTTAATTCTCTTAGTGGGGTCCTTTATAAGCAGAGGGAAATTCAGAGAAAGAAAGTCACAGGAAGCAAGGAGTTGGACTCAGACTAAACCTGGAAGAGAAGGAAGAGGCCAAGATCGGCCACATGTGCCTCCCCATGGGACAGACTAAGGACCAGGGATCTCCGGCAGCCAGTCCCAGAGTGCCACGGTCTTCATGGAGAAAGCGTCACCTCGATGGGCCTTGATTTGGACTTTCTTTTAGCCTTGAAACCATACTCAAATGAATTTCCATTATTTAATCTGACCATTGCCTGGTATCTGTTTGAGCAGCCAAGGAAACTAAAAAGCTTCCACTTTCACACTGAAATGGAGAAAATTCAGCAGAAGAGAGGAAGGAGATAGTTTGAAGTTTGGGGAAGAGCAGTGAAGGGTTGATAGTCATCAAGGAATGTGGAGAATGAATGGACTGAAGAATTTGCTGAAGTTCCATTTGTGGTCCCTAATCACGGATTTAAAGCCAACAGGCCAGCAGCATTATAAATCATTAGCCAGGCACTTCAGCTCTATGGGTGCAATTGTGCAGCAAGAAAAAAGCTGAGTTTAACTACAATTTTTGTTTATCCAAGTTAGTACTATGAAGCAGAAAGGGCAAAGTGAGTGCTTGCATGCGGAGAATTAACTATGGCTCATGGACTTTAGACTGGGAAAGGAGAAATGTGAGAGCAAAAGGGATAAAGAAGAGTGAAGAGTGGTAGGACCAATGGATTGCTGCTAGGAAAGGAGTCAGATTATTGGAATTGTGGTATTAGAGAATGGGGCCTGGGAAGCTCCAAGGTGGAAGCTTGAAAATGAGATTTTGGAGAGGACACAGTTAATGGTAATAACAAAGTCTAAGGTATAACCTTGAGAACAGATACTAAAGTTACTGAGGAGGGCAAATAATTTGAGAGATAGTGAGGGCAACTGAGAAATCAAGGGTGTATAAGGTTGACCTATAAGGATGTAAAAATATGAAGAATTATGAAATTACCAGAAATTATGATAGCATAATATTGAACAGAATGACATTGAACGAATAGATAAAACCTTCAAAGATGGAGACAGAACGCACTGGGGTTTGATTGACAACTGTCAATCACCTCTGGTTCTGCAGATTGTGCTATGAAAACTCTCCCCTAGGCCAAATGATTAAAGGCACTTACAGAGCTTTATGGGGCCTCCTGTGTGTAATAGGGCTTATGTTTTTAAATTGAGAGGGTAACAAGATAGGCAGGGTTGGTTTCAGTCTTTACTGATAGATGTTTGCCATTCAACACAGGCAGCCTGGAACCCAGTGTAACTGAATTTTTCTTTACTGGAAGAAGTTGTGGGTTTACAGAACAATCCTACATAAAATACAGAATTCTCATATACCACCCTATTATGAATATCTTACACTGATGTGGAACATCTGTTACAACTGATAATAGCACATTCTAAAAAATAATTGTATTAGTAATTGTAGTCCAGGGTTACTTTAGGCTTCACTGTTTATGCAGTGCAGTTCCATGGAGTTTGTTTGTTTTTTAATTTTATTATGTTACCATATACACAACCTAGTATTTCTGCCTTTGGATCACATTCACATATATATTTCAGTGCTGTTAATTACGTTCACAATGTTGTGTTACCAGCACCACCACTAACCATTACCAAAACATTTCCATCCTTCCAAATAGGAACCCTGGACCTTTTAAGCCTTAACTTCCCCTCCCTTTCCCCACCTCATCCCCTAGTAACCTATAATCTGGATTCTCACTCACGTTGAGAGACATAAACCAGACACAAAAGGACAAATTATATAATCTGATTTGACATAGTATAACTGTTTTTTATGTTAAATTTTAAGATACAAAATATGGTCTCACATCCATCCATTATTACTGCTTGATGTTTCTGAAGAGCACAAAAAGACTTCAGTGAAGTCTTCTCTCATCATTTCACCTCATCACTGCCTTGCCCTTTTCCTAATTTCAGATTCCCTTGTATCATATTCTTGTGTACCTGGTTTTATACACTTTATGAAAGATTTTTATTGTAAGAAATAACTCTTTGTTGCCTTTGCACATGAAAAAAATGCCTTGGCAAGGCAGCAAAATCTTGTATGAAAATTCAGTAGATATTGCTCCATTTAACCTCATATTTTAATCAGCCAAATATTTTTTTCTTTCATAAGCATGCCTTTTTCAGAAAAATTGGAAGCCTATGGAATATTCTTCAAATTTTAAAAAATGCATGAAATGTTAGGTATGAATTATTTTTCTAATGTTAGAATACAGTGAAGGTTTAATTTATAGGCTTAGTTATTTATTTTTACTGCAGGAAAATATTCTGCTAATTTAACTTTGTTAATATTTTCTTCTCCTTTGTTTCTGTTTTTTTGTTTTCCTGAGAAATTCCAATTATCTTTAATTTGCATATGTTTCTTCACAACATTCCCATCATTTCCATATCATTCTAAGAGAGCTTTACTCAATATTAAAAACTGTAGCTAAGATTTGGTTTGTTGTTGTTTTGAGAATCTGTGGTCTGTCAGGTCCTGGGCTAACCACTTCAAGTATTTCTGTTCTGCCCACCAGTACACTGTGGAAACAAGTCGTACTTCATCTGATTTTGCAGAGAAGGAAGCTGAAGCAAAACATGGATAAATGACTTTTGACAAATCACTCAGAGAGAGAGGGAATTCGAGCACATGCACTTTGCCTTTAGAATCTTTATGCTCACGATTATAATGTTTTACCCAGACTTCAAAGAAATAGCTATTTTTTCCCCCAGAGTTTTTTTCCCCACTGCCTAATGTTTTCATTTTAGCTTGCATTCCTGTCTTATCTTTACCAGTGTCTTTTCTAGTTCAGTCTTTGCAGCTCTGTTACATCGCATCTTCCACCTTTGAGGATGTTATTAATAGGTTAAGTAGAGAAATCCAAGATTTTTTTTTTCTGCCCCTTGTAATAAAGGTGCTTTAGCTTTCCTTTTTTCCCATATCTTTAGGGCAGTGATTTTTGTTAATTCCATCTTAAGTCTCCATAACGATATAAATATATTTGTCCCAAAATGAGTGCTAAATGTTGGAAATTAAACTACATCGCCCCAGGAAATACAGCAGGAGCTCTTAACAAGGGGTCCCTGAGCTTGAATTGAAATCTAAATAAACATTATTCTTGTGGGGACATGTTGGTACAGGTGTGATCTATATATCAAATAATACACAGTACAGTATGGACTGAGTGAGGGGTCCATGGTTTTCACCTGACTGGCAAAGGGGTCCATGGAATACAAAAGGTGAAGACCCCCTGAACTGCAGCAGGGAGGGTCCACTGGAAGATGGGTAGCCACTAAGAAAACAGATTCCCTGAGAATACTGGAATGGCTTTGATAAGTATCCTAGTTAAAGAGAGTTTTCTCTTTATTTATAGAGTTTTAATTTTCTGTCCCTGGTTTTCACAAACAAGTACAAACAAGTAATACAAATATATACTATAAAGGATGACCACAAAACACTTAACTTGTTTTAATTCCCTTTGGAGCGCTGCTTATGGGACTGAAATGCTGCAGAGTAAGTCTATCTTTCACTATTGGCCTTCTGCATAAAACAAATCTGAACCTGCATTCACCACACAGGCAGGTTTGTCTTCCACTGTCCTCTCAACCTCACCTAGCTGAGGCCTGTGAGCACTAGAAGTGTCTTAATTTGCCCAGGGATGTTGGAAAGCAGCAGCATTGAGTTACTATTCACAGACAAGTGAAGAGCATGTAAGTGCTTATTTCATAGCCTCAGGCTATCCAACGTCTACTGTTAACCACAGAATTCAGTCAAGGGTGCGCTTTCCTGGTACTACCTTCTTGTAAAAAGCCCTGATTCCCAGTAGTTAAGGAGATAGTTCTCAAAGGCAAACATGCCTGGTCAAATGATCATTTTATCTCTCAGAGCCAGCAAAAATTACCCATCTGTGTTTGAATCCTGCCTATGGGGAACCACCTACTCCTTGACAATCTCTCTTTGAGGATTCCATTGAAATAACCTAAAAGGAAACTAAAAGAGCACCTGTTAGCATGGAGCCCTGCATCGCTTATCCAGCGAATCCAACACAAACTAAGAGAGCACCTGTTAGCATGGAGCCCTGCATCGCTTATCCAGCGAATCCAACACAAACTAAAAGAGCACCTGTTAGCATGGAGCCCTGCATCGCTTATCCAGCGAATCCAACACAAACTAAAAGAGCACCTGTTAGCATGGAGCCCTGCATCGCTTATCCAGCGAATCCAACACAAACTAAGAGAGCACCTGTTAGCATGGAGCCCTGCATCGCTTATCCAGCGAATCCAACACAAACTAAAAGAGCACCTGTTAGCATGGAGCCCTGCATCGCTTATCCAGCGAATCCAACACAAACTAAAGCCAAAGAGCCAGTGAAAATAATTTAAGACTATTCAGTCCTATCACATAGATACACACCAAATAGACAAACCTCTGTAGTGCAATCCTGGATATTTATTTGCAGTTGATCTTTTCCTCGTATATGCATATTCATTAGGTAAAATTGCTTTTGGAAAATGAACAATTCTTCAAAATCATAGCGGGATGTTTTGGAGTTCCCTGAAGTCACTATGGAATTCTAGATACAACACAATTGCTCCTTGTTCCTGGACTTCTCTCAATTTAGTTACCACTGAATAATGACCAACGTTTCCATAAGCTACTTTATAATTTACTAAGTAATTTATCATTTATTTCTTGCAACATCCTTATAAGATGCATATATGTATCCTTATTTTTCATATGAGAAAACTGAGGCTCTGAGAAGTTCTGACCTTTGCCAAGGCTACACAGCCTTTCATAGGTTAGTTAATTGCACATGCTCTAAACTTTTCTTAAAACTTGCTTTTTTACATCATGTACTACAGTCAGAGTATGAAATTGGAAAAACAGAAATACACGGGCCATCTGGCTCGACGTGGTGGGCAAAGACCATCAATCCTGGACGAGGGCTTCAGCTGTTGAAATCCAGAAACTCAAATTCTAAGCTAATTTTCAGGTTACAGGCTCTGGGTGGGTGGATCATCGTAACACAAGCTACAGCATGGGATTCACGTACCTCACAGGCAATTCATGAATTCACAGTACGTGAAAACATTTACTTGCTGTGGACGCCTTACTCTCTACAGGGCACTTCTTTGTGACTCAGTCCACAGGGACACCAAGGTTGCTAGACAAAGATAGTTGGATGAGTTTGGGATCAGAACAAAGAAACCTGCATTCCCTCAAACATATTTCTGCAAATCTCTGAATGTCACCAAGACAAACCTTGTCTACTAGTACAGAAGAGAATTAGGGTTGATTGTTTACAGTCATTGTTATTTAAATACTGAACAAGTAAAGCTTCGGAAAATGTGAGTAGGAACAAAATTAACTAGGATTATTTCATTCAAAAATTTATAAGGGCAATTATAAGAACAATGTGTAATAATGCCTGATGTTTGTTATGTGAGCCAGGCATTAATCTAAACATTTATCTGAGTTACCTTATTTAATCCTCACAACAACCCTGGATTATCCTCATTTTTTTTTTTTTATTAATTTTTTTATTTTTTATTGACTTTGTAATAATATTACATTAAAAATATATATGTGAGGTCCCATTCAACCCCACCCCCCCACCCCCCCTCTCCCCCCCCCCCAACAACACTCGTTCCCATCATCATGACACATCCATTGGATTTGGTAAGTACATCTTTGGGCACCTCTGCACCTCATATACATTGGTTCACATCATGGCCCATACTCTCCTCTATTCCATCATGTAGGCCCTGTGAGGATTTACAATGTCCGGTGATTACCTCTGAAGCACCATCCAGGGCAGCTCCATGTCCCGAAGACGCCTCCACCTCTCATCTCTTCCTGCCTTTCCCCATACCCTTTGTCCATTATGTCCACTTTTCCCAATCCAATGCCACCTCTTCTATGTGGACACTGGATTGGTTGTGTCCATTGCACCTTTATGTCAAGAGGATATCCTCATTTAATTAATAAGGAAACTGGGTTGAATGACATAAAGGGATTCTCCCACATCACACAACTGGTGGGAGAAAAAACAAGCCTGTTAGTAAATACAAGGGTTCTTAATTTTAATTTCTACACTGTCCTTCCAAGGATGGAGATAACAATAGTAAAACAAAGACCTTTCAGAAACTCTCTTTCTCCCTATCTATCCATAATCTATCATCATATCAATGTTTCTGTACATACAGGAATATAGGCATTTCTTTCTACTTTTTCCACAATATAGTTTAGTTAAGTGATAAAAGACAATGGGATATGAAAGTAGTTTTCAAGAAAGTCTGAAAGCCTGCAATGAAGTGAAGACATGATGGAGAAAGTTAAAAGGCTGCAAGAGTAGGAGCTTTGGGATCACTGTAGAAACTGGCACACTGGGAGATATTAATCCTAAAGAGAAGGTAGACTTAAAGCTCAAGGCTTGCCTCTGGACACACATTAGAATCTTGAAGTAATTTTGGTTCAAGAAATATGTTTGCTTAGTTGATATGCATAATTTATATGAATAGAATCAAAGTAATCATTGAATGGCAGAAAGAGGAATTACAGTAAACTCTGTGGCCAATTTGAGAATAAATGGAGCCCCTCAACTCCTGGTCCAGTTGGAGCTTTGGGGACCACTGAGTGATTGGCATGTATAGGTGGGAAAGGTTTGTTGGAGCATTCAGCTTGGTTCTCCTCAGGAAGCAGCAGCTATGGGGGCAAGTGATGCACTCCACTTGGACAGTGTAAAAGGACTAAGCCATTTATTTCCTCACTGACTTTCCTAGTCAACAAGCTCTGTTCTCATTTGAGTCAGAACTACATTAGGATGAGGCATCATGAACCAAGGGAGGCTCCAGTCTGGACATGGCATTGGGCTTACAGACCCTGCATTCTGAGGGTGTGACCCATTGCAAATGGGATCTCTTCAAGATGTTACTTCAGATAAGGTGTGTCCCAGTGAGTCAGGTTGGTTTTAGGCATGTTACTGGGGTCCTTTATAAGCAAAGGGAAATCAAATGGAGAGGAAGCCATGGGAGAAGCAAGAAGCTGGAAGTCAACAAAACCTGGAAGAGAAAAGAGAAGATGCCACCATATGTACTGATATGTGATGGAAAAGCCAAGGAATCTCAAAGATTGCCAGCCAGGCAGAAAAAACAGACTTTGGGAGGAGGCAAGCCTTCCAGCTCTACAACTGTGAGCCAATAATTCCTGATGTTAAGCCAGCTCATCATGTGGTATGTGTTTAGGCAGTCAGGAAACTAAAACAGGTGTGTTCTAGAGAAAGTGAGGGTAAGAGGGATGAGAGGAAGAGAGAGGAGAAGAGAGAAAGAGTGAGAGAGGAGAGGAGCAGGGAGGGACAGAGGAGGGGAGGGAGGACAGAAAACCTAATTTATTACTGTTTTAGCAAATGTATACAATATTGTATTTCACATAAACTTTTAAATAAGCTTATTTATTAGATTTATATAACTTTTATCATTTCAAAGTGTAGAAAAGATAAGGTCACAGACTTCTCAATCTTCTTCCAGAATCTGAATGAGTTAATGACTCAAGGGCATCCTTTTAAGTAGGATGTCTAAAATACCTTTCTAGATTGGGCAGCATTTACATAGTGGCCCAGGCTAATACCCTGTTGTAATTCTCATAACATCTTTACAAATGCCCCATGTTTTCATCGTAATAGAATAGGAAACTTTAAGGTATTAATAAAAGGTGTGCTTATAAAAGGAGTACTCAATGCTTATTCAAATAATATCTAATTTGTTAAAAACAAAAGACATGATGCCTTAGAGAATCCATAAGCTACTGTATAGCTTAATATTGACTTAAGAATAGCTTTATTTCACATTGTATATTATTATTTACAATATTTGTGGATCTCATTAAAGTAATACATTTCCTTTGGCAAATTTCAGGACTTACATGGTTTATTTCCCTTCCATTGGTAAAAGCTGATGGAAATTCAAAGTCTGAGTATGGCTATAACATTGTGGGGGTGAGTATTTTAAATAAAATTTTACCACCAGACAAAGGAAGGAATAAATAAGTGCATAAGAAATAATTACATTGTATGTTACAAGTATTTTTTCCATGCTGTTTCTAGACATTGAATCCCCAGCCCTCCAGGAATAGAAGTTCCCAGACAGAAAAGATCCTTAGGAAGCTGGGGTGAGTTGATTTTCTCCTTTCTCACCACAAAGATCAAAATTTAACTCCCATAACTTGATTTTCTTTTGCACTTACTTTTATAAGCTGGCTCTCTATTTTTAAGGTTTCCATCAACTTTATCCTTCATTTAAATAAGTGTTGCTGTGGTTTTGTGTCCTAAAGTCAATGGACTCTAATTGTAAATTCATTTTTTGTTATGGATGTTGGCAAATATCTATGCCATGGAATAGCTACAAAATGGATTTTTATAGTTCTCTTCCATGTTTAGGCTGTTCAAATGATTTTAGTTATATGAAACTACTTAACTTCTCTGTGCTGTAGGTTTCTCATAAGAAACTAAAAGTAATAATGCCACCCTTTTAGATTTTTGTGGTAATTAAGAGTTGCTATAACCATATAGACTTTGGTTAGTAGCAATGTTTCAATACTGGTTCATCAGTTGTAACAATTGTTTCACACTAGTGTTAATAATAAAAGAAACTGTGTGTGTGTTGGTGGGTATTATATAGGAATTCCCTGTATTTTCTGTAAATCTAACACTTCTATAAAAATAGATTATTACTAAAAAAAAAACTATGAACAGTACCCAGCATATAAGCACTCAATAAATGTTAAATATTATTGTAATTACTGTATAATTTTCTCCCCCTTTCCTTTATGTCAAACACCTGGCAAATTACTGACAAGAGAAGATAAAGTAGAAGAAAATTTAGATATCTTATTTTTTTCATGTCAACTTAGTATCTGAAACTCAGAATCAATATGATTAGAAAAAAGAAGCATGTTAGTTTTAAGGTCATGCTTAGGTTAGAATGATAACCTTGAGAAGAGAGTGATTTAGCAATGTGTGTAGAATCTCTATTAGAACCTTGCACCATTGAAGCTTTACAGCACACACTCTCAGACTGATGGTGGATAAGGTTGTAAAGGTGATGATGGAAAGAAAAGAATGTAAGTTGGTATGAAAAAGAGCAGGGCAAGATTTCTCAAGTCCTACACTGTCATTCATTCAGTCATAATTTAATAGATCTATGTTTGTTTTCTTCATCACAGAGACAAATCCTTTCATGGCAAACAACTGTGAAATTGGACAAAAATGCATATCTGATAAATCTGGTAAATCCAGAAAAGGAGCCCTCATATTTGGCACTACTTTTTCCTCTAGACAACTGCCAATTTTGAGCATGCTGCTTTTGAGACTGAGAAGTTGAGTAAAAATTCTGGCTGACATGCAGGGCTGTGGGGCTGGATGAACTTTGGAGGTTAGTGTTTTCTAAAGTGAAGGAGCCCTGATGACCAAAAAACTTTCATGAGAGAGCCTCAGAAGCAAGAGAAAATCAGAATTTGACCAGTCCTTTCAAAGACTGAAGCCCAGCTTTGAATAATCCCATTTCCTGATCAAATTAAGGTGATCTAGGATTTTCAGTGCCCACAATCTAGCTGTCTGCCTATAGCAGAAAGGAATTCCTCCCTGGAGAAAGATATTCCATTGAGATCCTCAAATTATATGTAGATTTTTTTTCATTCATAATTTCTAATACTAAAATAAAGAACAGGAATATGAGAAGAAAACAACACTTGCACAAAAACAGAGAAGAAAAAACTAGCATAAATAGACTTACATAAGATTTTGATAATGATTTTATTGAATATACATTCTAAAAATTGATGAATATGTCCTAAGAATTGAAGGGTCTAATGGAAAATTTAAGATTAGAACAGGAATTTTTTTAAAAGAATAAAATGATAATTCATGAACCTAAAACACCTGAAATTAAAACTCAATTTAATGAGTTTAATAACAGGTTAAATATGACATGAATGTTCAGAAAAGAATAGATATAATGAAGCACTGGGAGACAGTGGTTAGAAATATATGACTGTAAGAGATATAAAGATAACGTGAATATATTGAATATATGTAAAATTGAGGTTATGGAAAGATAGGAGAGAATGGGGGAAAACAAATTGTCTACAACTGGCAAAAGACATCAAAGCCATTAAAGAAGCACAGCACAATGCAAATAGGATATATAACAAAAAACCCCAAAAAATCCAAATCTATGTACATCATACAAAAATTGCTGAAAATCAAAGGTAAAGACAAAAAGAAATCAACAGCCAAAGAACATGTTTAAAAAAGAAAGAAGTACAGTAGTGATAAAACCGGCTACTTACTTCTTCAAAGAAATAATGGAAACCAACGTACAAATTAATGTCTTCCAATTTCTGAATGGGGAGGGGTGGGCAAGGTGGGGAGGGGTAGTTTTAGCATGAGAGGTCAAAGGTGTCCAAAGACCAGTCTAGGAAATACTGAAGTATTTTAAAAAGAGGAGTGATGTGAACTGAGTTTTGTTTTAAAAAAACATTGTCTTCTGTGTAGCTTATGGAAAGCTAAGAAATTAGTAATAGTGAATACCTTGTCTAGACTGCTATTGGTAGAGGTTATATAAAGAGTTTGAATTCAGAATATATTTAGATAGTAGAGACAAATATACTCATCGGCAACTAGATGTGGGATATGAGATTGAAAGAAATCAAGGAATTTTGGGGAAGAGGCTGAACATCTGGCCTATAGTGGTACTTTCTCATTGAGACAGAGAAGACTGGCAGAATAGAAATTTTCACTGAAATAGAGAAGACTGGAATATTTAAAAGAGTCCATAGTTGGAGGGCTAATTTTGAGACGGTTATCAAATTTCAATTGGAAAGAGCATGACAGGCTTGGGCTAGAGATATAAAAATGGAAATCATCAGTAGGCTATTTAAAGATATATCTGCCATATTCCTGACTATCCAGATAAAATTGCAAATGTTTCAACCATGAAAGTGTAACAGGATTATTGTAGAAATGTGGAACATGCAGCTAAATACAAAAGAAAACATAAAAATAATCTAGATGATTTTTTCCAAAAAGTAAATCATTTTCAAGCATATATGACTTGCCTATTATTTTAAAATAATTTTTCTTTAAAAATCTAACAATGTGATTCTTTATTGTGAAAAAATACTATTATATATAAATTTTATCTAGTTAAAAAATGGAATATAAAGGTAATTGATGGGGGTGGGAAAAATAAGTGAAAGGAGAATGGCAAAATATTAAGTGTTGATGTTGGGTTCCCAACTTCATTCCAGTTTTTAACTAGATAAAATTTACATACAGTAAGTTCCACCACTTTTCATTTTATTTTATTTTATTTTTATTTTTTATTGATTTTGTAAAAATATTACATTAAAAAAACAATATGAGGTCCCATTCAACCCCACCACCCCCTCCACCACTTTTTATACACTTCTGTGAATTTGAAAACTGACTAGTCATGCAGTCCTTACTGCAATCAAGATAAAAAGAACATTTCCATTACCTTCAGAATTAATATTTGCCTTATTATGCTCAACTTTGCCCTCCTTCCCAGGTTCTGATAAACATGGATATTTTTTCTGTCTCAACAGTTTTTCTTTTTCCAATATGAAATATACATGGGATCATGGCATATGTAGAGTTTTGAGTATTGCTTTTTTTCACTTAGCACAATGCATTAGTGTCGTTTGTTATTTGCATGTGTCAGTAGTTTGTTCCATTTTATAGATTAGTATTCCATTGTATTGTGGTTGTATCACAAATTTTTCTCCAGTTGAGAGATGTTTGTGATGTTTCCAATTTTTTACTGTTATGAATAAAGCAGATATAAGTACTCAGGTCAGGTTTTTGTGTGATCATAACTTTTCATTTAATTTGTAAAATGCCAAGCAATGGGATTGCTGCATCATTTGGTGCAGTACATGATTAATTGTACTACAAAACCTTGAAATACTGTTTTCCAGAGTAGACGTACCATTTTGCATTTCTATCAGTGAAATATGATAACTACCGATGCCTGGAATATTGACTATCTGTTTTGTTTTTGTACTTTTAGTTTTGTCAGTCTTTTTTTTTTTTTTAATATGGTACAATTGATGAACACATATTGAAACATTGCTACTAACCATGGTCTATAGTTTATATTATGGTTCACACTTTGCACCACACAATTTTATAGGTTTTGACAAAATGTATAATGGCCTGTATTTTTCATTGCAATATCATGCAGAACATTTTGAATGTCCCCAAAATGCCCCATGTCACACCTCTTCTTCCCTCTCCTTCCCTTCAGAAGCTCTAGGGACCACTGCCTTTACATTAATGTTAAAATTTCCTCGATTACTAGAATAATAAGCCTACTTTGGCCCATAGTTGCATCATCCTCCTTATGTTTGTTCATTCCTCAATCTTGAGCATTTTGGGATGGTGATGTCCACTCTATTTCCAATTGAGAGGGGCTTTAGGTCACATGGGACAAATGGATGGAACTGTCTTGCTTACAGTTTAGATACTCTCTGGTTTTTGGGATGGGCATTGCCCATCATCATCCTTTTGTTACTTGTCCTGGGTAAGTCTAAAGAACTCGAGAGTTGGTATTGGCTGCAACTCTGCTGAGATTCAGGGCTCAACTGGCATATGACCTGCCAGAAGATTTAAATCTCTAGAACTTACATTTAATGGTTATAGTGCTAATTATAGGTTCAAATAACAGGGGCAGAAGAACCATGTGCAGGAAAATTATAAAAGAGTCTAACTCTGAGACATTGGGGAGATAGGTTATCGTATATTCCAAGTTAAGGCCCAAAGACAGGGTGCCAATTCTCTGGAATTGTCTACCCTGCCTTTAGTATTTAGATGTCTGTAGAGCCTTCAAGAGTACTTCTGCTTGAGACACTGTTTATTGTGGCAATCAGTGAGATCCTCATGAGACATGCATAAGTGTAACTTTGGTATGACCTCCTGACTCATTTTGAAATCTCTTAGCCAAAAAAACCTCCATTTATTTAATATTCACCCCTTTTGCTTTAAATCTTTTTCCAAATGCATGGCTAGTTAGCACTTGGTATTAATCCCTTGGTGCCAGGGAGGCTCACCCCTGGGAGTCATGTCCCACTCTGGGGGAGAGGTTGTGAGTTTGCTTAGAGAAAGACCACATTTGAGCAACAAGGAGGCTTTCAGGAGTTAAATTATAGGCAATGTACTTAGCCTAATAATATAGTTTTGTCATTCTTAATAGGTTTGTTATGGTATGTCATTGTGCTTCTAATTTCCATTTTCCTAATGATTAATAATGTTGTACATCTCATATGCTTATTTTCCATAACCTATACATTTTTTTTTTTTTTTGGTGCAGTGGCTGTCAAAATATTTCGCTGATTTTTTTTAGTTGTTTGTTTATTTATTATTGCACATTGCAGTTGGGTTTTTAATAATCAAAATCTGTGATTTTAAAATTTTCTGCCTTAGTCTGTGGCCTATCATTTCATTCTCTTAGTGTTCTTTGAAAGCTGAAACCATTAATTTTGAGAAAACAAATGTATAATTTTTATTTTTGGGGATATGATTTTGGTATTGTATCTAAGAAATCTTAGCTTAAACCAGCTTTTGGTTTTGTTTATCTTTTTAAGTGCTTTCTTATTTTCTAATTCATTTAGTTCTGCTCTGATTTTTGTTGTTTCTTTCTTTCTTCTTCTTGGGGGTTACTTTGTTGTTTTTTTTACTAATTCCTCCAAGTGTGCAGTTAGTTCTTCAATTTTAGCTCTTTCTTCTTTTTTGATGTATGAATTTATGACTATAAATTTCCCTCTCAGTACTGCTTTTGCTGCATCCCATAAATTTGGATATGTTGTGTTATAATTTTCTTTAGTTTCAAGGTAGTTATTAATTTCTTTTGAGATTTCCTCCTTGACCCACTGTTTTTCTAAGAGTGTGCTGTTTAATTTCCATATCTTGGTGCAAAATCTGGGCCTCTGGTCCTTGGAGATTTCTAGCTTCACTCCACTGTGGTCAGAGAAATTATTTTGTATGATTTTGATCTTTCTGAATTCATTGAGACTTTCTTTGTGGCCTAGCATGTGGTCTATCTTGGAGAAAGATCCATGTGCACTTGAGAAAAATGTATATCCTGCTGTATTCAGATGTAATGTTCTGTGTATATCTGTTAGGTCCAACTCCTCTTACTGTTCAAAGTTTTTGTTTCTTTATTGATTCTCTTTTGAGATATTCTGTCCAAAGTTGATAGCAGTGTATTAAAGTCCCTCACTATAATTGGAGAGGCATCTATTCTTTCACTTAGTTTTTCCAGTGTTTGCCTCATGTATTTGGAGGTACCCTTGTTAGGAGCATAAATGCTTATGATTGTTCGTTCTTCTTGAAAGATTATCCATTTCACTAATATGTGTTTGTCTCTCACAATTGTTTTGTATTTAAAGTCTATTTTGTCTGATATTAATATAGCTACTCCTGCCCTTTTTTGATTATTGTTTGCTTGTAAGATTTTTTTCCAGCCATTCACTTTCAACTTCCTAGAATCCCTGGGTCTAAGATGTGTTTCTTGTAGACAGCATATCGATGGGTCATATTTCCTTATCCAGTCTTCCAATCTGAATCATTTGACAGGTTAGTTTAATCCATTGACATTCAGTGTTATTACTTTCAAACAATTTTTTATATTAGCCATATTTTCTTCGGACTTGTGTTTGTCATATTTTGTTTTCTCCTTCTTTTTTGGCTTTTTAGTTGCTCTTATACTCTCCACCAACTCTGCCTCTCCTGTTTTATTCTTTCTTGCTGCAGAACTCCCTTTAGTATTTCTTGAACAGCAGGGTTCTTGCTGGCATACTCTCTTAGTTTCTGTTTATCTGTGAATATTTTGAACTCTCCATCATTTTTGAATGCTAGCTTAGCTGGATAGACTATTCTTGGTTGGAAATTTTTCTCTTTTAGTACTTTGACTATGTCATACCACTGCCTTTTTGATTCCATGGTTTCAGATGAGAAATCAGCACTTAATCTTATGGAGCCTCCTTTGTATGTGATGGTTCTCTTTTCCCTTGCTGCTTTTAAAATGTTCTCTTTGTATTAAGTATTGGGTAATTAGACAAGTATATGTCTTGGAGTAGGCCTGTTGGGATTTATGGTGTTTGGGGTGCGTTGTGCTTCTTGGATATGTACATCCATCTCCCTCAGTAGATCTGGGAAGTTTTCAGTCATTATTTCCTCCAATGCCCCTTCTGTCCCCTTTCCCTTCTCTTCTCCTTTTGGGATGCCTATAATGTATGTATTTGTACATTTTGCATCATCATTCAGATCCCTAAGTCTCAGCTAGATTTTTTCTATGTTTTTATCGATCAGTTCTACTGTCTGTTTGATTTCAGATGTATTCTCTTCTGCATCACTAATTCTTTCCTCTGCCACTTCTAATCTGCTGTTATTTGCTGAGAGTGTATTTTTGATTTCTTGAATTGTGCTGTTCATCATCATTTTATCCATTACCTTTTGTGCATGATTGCAATTTCTTCTGTATTCTTTCCAAGTGTTTTCTTCATATTCTTAATCTCTTCCTTTACTTCATTAAATTGGTTGTTAATATATGTTTTGAGAGTTTTAATTACTTGTTCGATGTTCTGCTCCTCTTCCTGGTTTTTAGTTTGTTCATTGGATTGTGCCATGTTTTCCTGACTATTGGTTTGGTTTGCAGCTTTTTCTTGCTGCCTGGTCATCATTTTATCTTGATGCATTTAATCAGTTCCTTAGCTTCTTTGTCTAGTCTTGGGGTTTAATTAGTTGTTGTTTTTGCTTACGTGTTATACCTTCTCTTTGTCACTTTGCTCTTCTATTCTGTTTTCCTGTTGCTGGCTAAGTTCACTTTGAAGAAAAATATTAGGGCCAGGGAACGCAAAATGAGTAAGAAAAGAAAATGTATAATAGTAGTATTGATAATAGATGTTAACAGAGGAACCATGTGAGATCTAAGAGGATGGATATTAGACTCATGTAAGCTGTGTAGAGTTATAACAGTAAGTAGAGTACCTATAATGAGACAGCCAACTGAATATAGAGAGGAATATAGTATGAATTAAAAGGCCAGTATTTTCATGAGAGAGGGAAAGAGAAAAGAAAGACAATAATATAAAGAGTGAATAAAAGACAGCAAACAAAACAAAAGTATTAGAAATAAAAATCAGACAATTTGGGGGCCAAGCAAAGGGAGGTGGAATGTAAGAGAAACTATAGATGATGGAGGATAGAAAGATGTAGAGGAAATGGGATAGTGTTGGTTGCCAAAATCAATATACACAGAAAAGAGGAAATGGATGAAGAGGAAACACAGCAAATGTGAAGCACTCCCTGCAGCACCTATTATATAAAAAGTAAAAGAAAAAGAAGAGAAAGGAAGAAAAAGAGAAAAGAAAAATGATAAAAGAAGGGGGGACAAAAAAGGGGAGGAAGCAAGTAAGAAAAAGAAAAAGAGAAAAAAAAAAGAAAAGAAAGGAAAAAGTGCCTGGGGGGATAAATAGGAAGAAAAAACCAGATTCTTTGAGAAGATCAATAAAATTAACAAACCCTTTGCTAGACTAACAAAGAAAGAAAGAAGATGCAAATACACAAAATAAGAAATAAGAAAGGAGATGTCACCACTGACCCCACAGAAATAAAGGCTATCATAAGAGAATACTTTGAAAAACTATATTACAACAAGAAGGACAATTTAGAGGAAATGGACAAATTCCTAGAAACACATACACAGCCTACATTGATGAAATAAGAAATTGATGATCTCAACAAACCAATCACAAGTAAAGAGATAGAATCAATCATTAAAAACCTCCCAACTAAGTAGAGCCCTGGGACAGATGACTTCACAGGTGAATTCTACAAAACATTCCAGAAAGAAATAATGCCAATCTTGCTGAAACTCTTCTAAAAAATCAAAACAGAAGGAACATTGCCTAACTCGTTCTATGAAGCTAACATTACTCTAGTACCAAAGCCAAACAAAGACACCACAAGAAAGGAAAATTGCAGACCAATTTCTTTAATGAACCTAGGTGCAAAAATCCTCAACAAAATACTTGCTAATCATATTCAACAACACCTTAAACAAATTATACACCATGACCAAGTGGGATTCATTCCAGGTATGCAAGGATGGTTCAACATAAGAAAATCAATCAATGTAATACACCATATAAACAGATTGAAGGGGAAAAATCACGATTATAGATGCAGAAAAAGCATTTAACAAAATACAGCACCCTTTCTTGACAAAAACAGTGCAAAAGAACAGAATACAAGGAAATTTTCTGAATACGATAAAGGATATATATGAAAAACCCACAACTAACATCATTTATAATGGTGAAATCCTAAAATCTTCCCCTCTAAGATCAGGAACAAGACAAGAATGCCCACTATCACCCCTTCTATTTAACATTGTTTAGAAGTACTTGCTCAAGCAGTGAGGCAAGAACCAGACATAAAAGGCATCCAAATTTGAAAGGAAGAAGTCAAAGTTTCATTATTTGCAGACAACATGATCCTGTACATCAAAAACCCTGAGAAGTCTACAAGAAAGTTTCTAGAACTTATAAATGAGTTCAGTAAAATCGCAGGTTATAAGATCAATGTGCAAAAGTCAGTAGCATTTCTGTACGCCAATAAAGAACAATCCCAGGAGGAAATCAAGAAACAAATACCATTTACAACATTAAATTTTAAAAATCAAATACCTAGGTATAAATTTAACTAAAGATGTAAAAAAGAAAAACACAACACTGTTCAAGGAAATCAAAGAAGACCTAAATAAATGGAAGAATATTCCCCATTCATGGATAGGAAGATTAAATATTATTAAGATGTCTATCCTACCAAAACTGGTCTACACATTCAAAGCAATCCCAATATAAATCAACACAACATTCTTTAATGAACTAGAAAAACTAGCTATGAAATTTATTTGGAAAGGAAAGAGGCCCCAAATAGCCAAAAACACTGAAAAAGAAAACTGAAATTGGAGGAATCACTCTACCTGACTTCAAAACATACTACAAAGCTACAGTAGTGAAAACAGTATAGCATTGGCACAAGGATAGGCACACTGACCAATGGAGCCAAATTGAGAGTTCTGATATAGATCCTCATATACACAGTCATATAATATTAGGTAAGGCTACCAAACCCTCTCAACTGGAAGAGAATGGCCTCTTCAACAAATGGTGCCTAGAGAACAGGATATCCATATGTAAAAGAATGAAAGAGGATTACCAACTCACACCTTATACAAAAATCAACTCAAGATGGATCAAAGATATAAATATAAGAGCCAAGACCATAAAGACTTTGGAAAGTAATGGAGGGAACCAACTACAGGACCTTGTAATAAGAAATGGCTTCATGAAGTTCACACTCAAAGCACGAGCAGCAAAAGAACAAATAGATAAATGGGACTTCCTCAAAATTGAAGCCTTCTGCACCTCAAAGGAGTCTGTCAGGAAAGAGAGCCTACAAAATGGGAGAAAATATTTGGTAACCATATATCTGATAGGAGACTTGTATCCTGCAAATATAAAGAACTCCTATATTTTGAAAATAAAAAGACAAACAACCCATTTAAAAAATGGGAAAAAGATTTAAGCAGACACTTCTCCAAAGAAGAAATACAAATGGCTAAAAAGCACATGAAAAAATGCTCCAAATCTCTAGCTATTAGGGAAATGCAAATCAAAACTAAATGAGATACCATCTCACTCCCATAAGATTGGCAGCTATGAAAAAAACAGGAGAGTACAAGTGCTAGAGGGGATGTGGAGGAATGGGAACACTTATCCACTGCTGGTGTGAATGCAGAAGAATTCAGCCATTCTGGAGGACAGTTTGGTGGTGTCTCAAAAAACTAGCTATAGATTTGCCATATGACTCAGCAATTCCACTGCTGAACTGAAAACTAGGATACAAACTGATATATGCACACCAATATTCATAGCAATATTCATACCTGTTCAAGATGCTTATAGGGGAGAATCTGACACAGGACAGGCTTCAAGGTAGTGTATGAGTGCTCATTTTGTCATAGTGGGTTATATTATTGGATAGGGACCCCTACAATGAGAGTGAATGTATACCCACATCCTGGGGAGGACTGATGTTCTCAAATAGAGGGAATTGTATCTCTTGAGAGAAATAGTGGCTCCCAGTGCATTAGGGCAGTCGAGCATGTCAAGTCCTCAATATTGTTGCAAGTATCTCTGAACGTGGCCTTTCAAGCAATGAATATTGATTGTTACTGTGGGCCTTGAGGGGAGGGGGAAAGAGGTATTGAATAGATGGAATCAGTGTACCTGTGGGACAATGAAAGTGTTCCACAAGGTTATACAAGGTTGGATATAGGACATGTTAAATTACACCAAAAATGTATAGGGGCCTATAGGCTAAAATGTAAGTCATAATGTAAAACACAAGATAATTAAAAATTTAGAAAATTGTATAGTCTAAAATATGAACCATAATGTAAACCCAAGTGTAACCTTGTTTGAAAGCTATTGTCTCAAAATCTGTACATCAGTTGTAATAAATATAGTATGGAACATGTAAAAAGATTATTGCTGGGGAAGGGACAAAGTGTCTGATGTTGGATATGTGAGAATACTGTACACTGTATATATGAATTACTGTGATCTAAAACTTTTGTGAAGACAAGCTTAATAATTAGAAAAAAAAGAAAAAGAAAGGATGTAGACACTGTGGAAGAGATGGAAGAAGTTGTTTGCCAATGTGCATACAAGGCAACACTTATTGCAGCAACGGAAGGCGAAACATCAAAAACAAAGCTTTTTCATTTTTTAATTTTTTGATACCCCAATTTATTTTTACTTTAATTTTTCTAAATTAGTATGTATTCTATATTTCTTTAAACCCACCACTATATTTCATTTTACTATTAACAGAACCTGGCAATATATTAGGCTTCCTTTTTCAAAGAAGTTTTGGACCACAGAGAAGTTCAGCAATGGCAGGGGAGGAATACTGGTGTGGGATGTTATTGATCGGGGGCACACATTTAGAAAGTAGTTCTCCAGGGCATTTATACAGTGTACATAAAAATGTTTGGATATTTCCATAGTGGTTACAGTTAAAAACAACAACTGAGGGAGTGCTGAGTCCCTAGCCTGGGGAGCTCTATGAGGAAGCACAGCAAACAAGGAACACTGCCTGCAGCACCTATTATATAAAAAGAAAAAGAAAAAGAACACAAAGCAGCAATAACTAACAACAACAACAACAACAAGAAAACAAGGTCCCACTTGAATCTCCTACTGGACCCCTCATGCAACTTTCCTGCTGCCCTGGGAGAGAAGGAAGTGAGGAAGGGAGAAAGGGGAAACGTCAGATGCTTAAGCATTTTATTTAACTGTCAAGAGAATTCCTAGCTTGAAACTTTGTTTTCTTGTTGTTGTTGTTGTTAGTTATTGCTGCATTGTCTTCTTTTCTGTGTGTCCTGATTTTGGCTACCAATGCTATCTGCTTTACTTTACATCTCTCTATCTTTCATCTTCTGTTGTTGCTCTTACAGTCCACATCTCTTGGTTTAGCCCCCAATTTTTCTGACTTTTTATTTCAAAAACCTCTATTCTGTTTTCTATTTTTCATTCACTCTCTACGTAATTGTCATTATTTTTCTCTTTCCCTCTCTCCTGATCACACTGGCCTTTTAATTCATACTATACTATTCTCCATATTCAGTTTAGAATCTCATTGTAGGTACTCCACTTTTTATTTTTATAGCTCTACACAGCTTACATGAGTTTAATATTCACTCTTCTAGGCCTCACATGGTTCCACTGGTAGCATGTACTATCAAGAGTACTATTATACTTTTTCTTTTCTTACCTATTTTGCTTTTCCTTGGCCTAATATTTTCCTTCACGGGAACGTAGACAACAACAAGGATATAGAATAAGAACAACAAAGTGTCAAAGAGAAGACTTAACACACATACAAAAGCAGCACATAAGTAAACCCAAGACTAGACAGAGAAGCTAATCAACTGAACAAATCCATCAAGATAAAATGATGACCAGACAGCAACATAAAATTACAAACATTACCAATAGTCAGAAAGACATGGCCCAATTCAATGAACAAACTAAAAACCAGGAAGAGGAACAGAACATCAAACAACTAACCAAACCTCTGCAAACAAATATCAAGGACCAATTTAATGAACTGAAGGAAGAGATTAAGGATATTAAGGAAACACTTGGAGAGCATACACAAGAAACTGTAAGCATACACAAAAAGATAATGGATATGATGGTGACGAACAGCACAATTAAAGAAATCAAAAACACACTCTCAGCCTATAACAGCAGAATTGAAGAGGCAGAGGAAAGAATTAGTGATGTGGAAGATAATACATCTGAAATCAAACAGATAGTATGATTGATAAAAAGATAGAAAAAATCCAGCAGGGACTTAGTGACCTGAATGACAACACAAAATGCACAAACATATGCATTATAGGCATCCCAGAAGGAGAAGAGAAGGGAAACAGGACAGGAGGGCTACTGGAGGAAATAATGGCTAAAAACTTCCTAACCTATTGAGGTAGATATATCTACATGTCTAGGAAGCACAACATACCCCAAATAGCATAAATCCCAACAGGCCAACCCCAAGACATGTACTTGTCAAATTATCCAATGCTCAAGACAAAGAGAAAATACTGAAGGCAGCAAGAGAAAATAGAACTATCATATACAAGGGAAGCTCAATGAGATTAAATGTTGATTTCTCAGCTGAAACCATGGAGGCAGGAAGGCAGTGGTATGACGTAGACAAGATACTAAAAGAAGAAAATTCCAGCCAAGAATACTCTATCCAGCAAAGCTAGCATTCAAAAATGATGGAGGGTCCAAAATATTCACAGAAACAGAAACTAAGAGAGTATGCCAACAAGAAACCTGCCCTTCAAGAAATACTAAAGGGAATTCTGCAGGAGGAAAGAAAAAAACAGGAGGGACAGAGTTGGAGGAGAGTTTAAGAACAACTAAAAAGGCAAAAGGAGAAAAAAAGTGGCATACACAAATCTGAAGAAAATATGGCAAATGTAAGTAATTCCTTGAGAGTAATAAAACTGAATGTCAATGGATTACACTCACCTGTCAAGAGACACAGATTGGAAGAGTGGATAAGGAAATATGACCCATCTAGATCTTGTCTACAAGAAACTCATCTTAGACCCAGGGATTCAAGGAGGTTGAAAGTGAACAGCTGGAAAACAATCTTACAGGCAAACAATAATCAAAAAAGGGCAGGAATAGCTGATATTAATATTGGACAAAATAAACTTTAAATGTAAAACTATTGTGAGAGACAAAGATTGACACTACATATTAGTAAAAGGGATAATCTTTCAAGAAGAAAGAACAATCACATTTACCTTCCTAACCAGGGTGCCTCCAAATATGTGAGGCAAACACTGGAAAAACTAAGTGAAGGAATAGGTGCCTCTACAATTATAGTGGGGGAATTTAATACACCACTATCACCATTGGGCAGTACATCTCAAAAGAGAATCAATAAAGGAATAAAGATTTTGGACAATATCTTAGAGGAGCTGGACCTAATAGACATATATAGAACATTACACACAAATACAGGAAGATATACATTCTTCTCAAGTGCACATGGATCATTCTCCAAGATAGACAACATGCTAGACCACAGAGAAAGTCTCAATGAATTCAGAAAGACTGAAATCATAGAAAATAATTTCTCTGACCGCAGTGGAATGAAGCTGGAAATTTGCAAGGGTCAGAGAATCAGATTAAACACCAAGATATGGAAGTTAAGTAACATACTCTTAGATAAACAGTGGGTCAAAGAGGAAATCTCAAAAAAAAGTCAGTAACTACTATGAAACTAATGAAAATGACAACACAACATATCAAAACTTATGGGATGCAGCAAAAGCTGTACTGAGAGGGAAATTCAAAGCCATAAATTCATACATCGAAAAAGAAGAAAGAGCTAAGATTGAACAACTAACTTCACACTTGGAGGAATTAGTGAAAAAAACAACAAACTTACCTCAAAGGAAGAAGAAAGAAAGAAATAACAAAGATCAGAGCAGAACTAAATGAAATAGAAAATAAGAAAGCACTAGATATAATGAACAAAACCAAGAACTGGTTCTTTGAGAAGATTATAAAATTGACAAATCCTTAGCAAGACTTACAAAGAGAAAAAGAGAGAGGGTGCAAATACACAAAATAAGAAATGAGGAAGGGGATATCACCACTGTCTCCACAGAAATAAATAGCATCATAACAGGATACTTTGAAAAACTGTATGTCAACAAGAAGGAAAATTTAGTGGAAATGGACAAATTCCTAGAAACACATAAGCAGCCTACATTGATGAAGGAAGAAATTGATGATCTCAATAAACAAATCACAAGAGATAGAATCAGTCATTAAAAACCTCACAAATAAGAAAAACCCTGGGACAGATGACATCACAGGTGAATTCTACCAAACATTCCAAAAGAACTAACAGCAATCTTGCTCAAACTCTTCCAAAAAATTGAAATAGAAGGAACATTGGCTAACTTATTCTATGATGCCAACATTGCCCTAATACCAAAGTCAAACAAAAAAAAAAACCACAAGAAAGGAAAATTACAGACCAATCTCCCTAATGAACCTAGATGCTAAAATCCTTAATAAAATACTTGCTAATAATATTTAACAACACATGAAATGAATTATACACCATGACCAAGTGAATTTCTTCCTGGTATACAAGGATGGTTCAACACAAGAAAATCAATCAATATAATACACTACATAAAAAGATCAAAGGAAAGAAATGAAATGATCATATCTATAGATGCAGAAAAAGCATTTGAAAAATTACAGCACCCTTTCTTGATAAAAACACTGCAAAAAATATGAATAGAAGGAAACTTTCTGAATATGATAAAGAGTATATATGAAAAACCCATAGCTAACATCATTTACAGTGGTGAAATCCTAAAATCTTTCCCTCTAAGATCAGGAATGAGACAAGGATGCCCACTATCACCCCATCTATTTAACATTGTGTTAGAAGTACTTGTTCAAGCACTGAGGCAAGAACCAGATATAAAAGGCTTCCAAATTGGAAAGGAAGAATTAAATATCTCACTGTTGGCAGACAATATGCTCCTGTACATAGAAAGACCAGAGAAATCTACAACAAAGCTTCTAGAACTTTTAAATGAGTTCACTAAATTTGCAGGTTATAAGATCAATGCACAAAAATCAGTAGCATTTCTGTACACCAGTAATGAGCAATCTCAGGAGGAAATCAAGAAACAAATACCATTTACAATATTAAATTTTAAAATAATCAAACACCTAGGAATAAATTTAACTAAAGATGTAAAAGACTTATGCACAGACAACAACACAACACTGCTAAAGGAAATTAAAAAAAACTTAAATAAATGGAAGAATATTCCCTGTTCATGCATACAAAGACTAAATATCATTAAGATGTCTATCCTACCCAAACTGATCTACAGATTTAATGCAATCCCAGTAAAAATCAACACAGCTTTTTTTTAATGAACTAGAAAAACTAACAATGAAATTTATTTGGAAAGGAAAGAGGCCCTGAATAGCCAAAGACATATTGAAAAAGAAAAATGAAATTGGAGGAATCACACTACCTGACTTTAAAACATACTACAAAGCTACAGTGGTCAAAATGGCATGATATTGGCACAAGGACAGACATACTGACCAAGGGAAATGAACTGAGAGTTCTGATATAGAGAGTTACCCACATATACAGTTATCTGATATTCACCAAGGCAACCAATCCCATTCAACTGGGAGAGAATGACCTCTTCAACAAATGGTGCCTGGAGAACTGGATATCCATATGCAAAAGAATGAGAGAGGTTTACCATCTCACACCTCATACAAAAATCAACTCAAGATGGATCAAAGACCTAAATATAAGAGCCAAGACCATAAAGACCTTGGAAAACAATGTAGGGACCATCTACAGGACCTTGTAATAGGAAATGGCTTCATGAACTTCACACTCAAAGCATGAACAGCAAAAGAAAAAACAGATAAATGGGAGGACCTCAAAATTAAAGCCTTTTTACCCGTCAAAGTTGTTTATCAAGAAAATGAAGAGAGATCCTCTGCAAAGGGAGAAATTATTTGGTGAACATATACCTGATAGGAGTCTAATATTCAAAATACATAATGAAGCCTTATATTTTGAAAATAAAAAGACAAACAACTCATTCAAAAAATGGGCAAGAGATTTGAACAGACATTTCTACAAAGAAGAAATACAAATAGCTAAAAAGCACATGAAAAGATGCTCAAAATCTTTAGGTATTAGGGAAATGCGAATCAAAACTATAATGAGATGCTATCTTCCTCCCATTAGATTGGCAGCTATTAAAAAAACAGAAGACTACAAGTGTTGGACAGAATGTGGAGGAATGGGAATCCTCAACTACTGCTGGCAGGAATGCAGAAGTATCCAGTCATTATGGAGAACAGTCTGGCAGTTTTCAAAAAACTAGCCATAAATTTGCCATATCACCCAGCAATTCTACTGCCTTGTATATACCCAGAAGAACTGAAAACAAGGACATAAACTGATATGCACACCAATGTTCATAGCAGTGTTATTCACTATTGCCAAAAGTTGGAATCAACCCAAATGCCCATCAACAGATGAATGGATAAACAAAATGTGGTATATACATACAATGGAATACTACTCATCTATAAGAAGGAATACATTACTAACACATGGGATGACATGGATGAATCTTGAGGACCTTATGTTGAGTGAAGCAAGCCAGGCACTGAAGGACAAATACTACATGACCTCTCTGATATGAAATAAGTAAATCAAGCTGTCTCAGAGAGCTAGAGATTGGAAGATAGACTTACAGAAAATTGGGGGTGGAGGGAGGAAGATTGTGAACTGATGCCTACATGGGTGAAATCTATGATAAAGTGGACATAAGTGGTTGTGCAGGGAAGGGATAAGACTGGGGCATAGGGATACTATTGGGTGGGGTTTGGCAGGGTTGAGGGGAGCTAGGTTTGGGAGGATGGTTCAGATGGTCCAAGGAATTGGGGGGAATGTTGGGGAGAGCAAATGAACATGAGAGATTGTCGGGTACGAGATTGAAACTACAATGTTGAGAAAACTCTTTACAAAATATAATAAGGAGCTTAATGGGGGACATCTGGCACAGGGGCAGTTTTCTAGGGAGTGTGTGAGTGCTTATCTTGTCATTGGGTGGAGATCCATACAATGAGTGGGAAGGTGCATCCCATCCTGGGGAGGCCTGATGTTCTCAAACAGAGGGAAGGGTGTCTCTTGAGAACATTGGTGGCTCCCAATGGGAGAGAACAGTCTAGTTTATCAAGCCCTCAATATTGTTGCAAGTATGTATGAATCTGGTCCTTCAAGCAGTGAAGCATGGGCCCACTGTGGGCCCAGATGAGAGGAGAAGAGAGGAATAGAATAGATGGAAGTGAGGGTAACTGGGAGGCAATGGAAGTTTTCCACAGGATCGTGCAATGATGGATATAGGACATGTTAAATTTCACCAAAAATTTATAAAAGTGTATAGTCTAAAACATAACCATAATTTAAACCATAATGTAACTAAAATTTATAAAAGTGTACAGTCTAAAATATAAACTATAATGTAAACTAAAATGGGACCATGGTTAGTAGCTATGCTTCAATATCTGTACATCAGCTGTAGCAAATATAACATGAACATGTGAAAAGATCATTGCTGGGGAAGGGGGGAAAGGGTTTGATGTTGGATATACGGAAGTCTCCTATATTGCATATGTGACTTTACTGAGATCTAAAACTTTTTTGAAGACAAAGTTAAAAATAAAAAAAAAAAAGGATGCCGACACTGAGGAAAAATGAAGGCAATTGTCTTGCCACTGTACATACAGGGCAACATCAATTACAGTGATGGAGGACAAAATGTCAAAAACAAAGTGTTATGATATTTTTCATTTTTTAATACCCCAATTTATTTTTTGCTTTATTTTAGTTTTTCTAAATCAGTATGTGTTCTATTTCTAATTGTTAAATCTATTGTTACTATTTCATTTTCCTACTAATAGAATTTGGCTATATATTAGGCTTCATTTTTTAAGAAGTTTTGGATCATAGAGGGGTTCAACTCTGGCAGGGGAGGAACACTGGAATATTCTGTTATTGGTGGGGGACACATGGTTGGGAAGGAGTTCTCCAGGGCATGTATATAGGGTATATAAAAATGTTCAGATATTTGTAGGGCATTGTCACAGTAGGTAGTATTACAAAGGACAACTGAGGGAGTGCTGAGTTCCTAGCCAGGGGAGCTCTGTCACATTCCCCAGTGGAACATAAACAATCCCCCAGGTGCAAGGGGAAAGACCAATGAAGAAGAATGGTCCAACAATAAGCCCGTGATACTGATGACCATGCTTACGAGCCTGTGTGTCTGAAATTTCATTGAGACCTAGAGCTTCAGGGTGCCTAAAAGTTATCTCCTGAGGACCTCAATGTTGCTCTAGTCTTGCCACTCTCTAAGCCAAACTCAGCATGTACATGCATTACCTTCCCCCCAGTGTGGGACATGACTCTTGGGGATGAAGCTCCCTGGCACCTAGGGATTATTACCAATCACCAGTTGGTGATGCAACTTGAAAAAGATCTTGAATAAGAGGGGGAAACGGTAAAAGACAAATGAGTTTATATGGTTAAGAGACTTCAAAATGAGTCAGGAGGTCATCAGAAGGTCACACTTACACACTGTGACAGAGACACAGAGACAGCCAAAGTAGATATGACCCAAGGCACTGGTGCTCCTGAGGGCTACAGGTGACACAGGTATTATGATCATGACAGATGGCTCCAGAACTCAGTGTCTTGTCAGGGGGCCCTACTTTGGAATTTGTGCTCCTGAGTATGATGGAGTTGGACTCAGATGTGACCTTTTTACACATGCCTCTTCTGCCACTTTTACTGAACCTTGGTGCTGGGCTTGGTGTATACTCAGGAGACCTGAATCTCTGGACTAGCCATGTGTCAGCTGAGAACCAAGCTTCAGCAGAGTTGCAACATTTACTCTCCCATTCGTTGGATTTACCCAGGTCAGTTAACAGAGAGGTGAAGGTGGTCAACCACCACACCAGGGAACTGAGAATGCCTACAATTGCAAGCAGGAGAATCACATCCATCAGCCATGGGGGATTTAAGCCTCCTCTCAATTTAGAGGTGGAGTGGACATCACCATCCCAGTGTCCACAGGATGGGAATAAAATATGGATTATAGTGGACTATAGAACTATTGTGACTCTAGCAACGGAAGAAATTGTGTCACTGATGTGGAGACGGTGGCCATGGTACTTGCTGAGGGCAGGGACAGGGAGGAAGAAATGTATGTGGGGGCATTTTTGGGACTTGGAGTTGTCCTAAATGATATTGTCTGGACAGATGCTGGATATTATATATCGTGCCATAACCCACTGAATGGAGTGGGGGAGAGTGTAAAATACAATGTAAACTATAATCCATGCAGTGCTACAGTGCTTCAAAATATAGTCACCAAATGCCACAATGATGAAAGAGATTGTTGATGTGGGAGGAGTGGGGTGGGGTGGGGTGTGGGGTATGTGGGAACCTCATATTTTTTAATGTAACATTTTTTGTGATCTATGCATCTTTAAAAAAGACAATAAAAAACTGGGAAAAATTATTCAGTGGAATGGGTGTTGCTCAGTGGTTGAGCACTTGCTTCACATATATGAGAACACAGGTTAAGATTCTGGTACCTCTTAAAAATAAATAAATAAATAAATAAATATTAAGCACTTGCCCTCAGGTTTACAATATGCATATTTAATTAATATGAATCTACATTCAAATAATATTATATAGCATTTTACATGCTCTAAAGACCGTATGACAATATATTCCAATTTTCCCTTCACATCATTTTTGTTGTCATTGTCATAGATTTTCTTTTCACAAATGATGCAAATTTATAAAACATTGTTAATACTTTTCCTAGACAGATAGTTATCTTTTAGAGTAATTAAAGTGAGAATTTTAATTATGCCATTTCCTGTGCTCCTCATTTCTTTACGTAGTTTCAAGGTCATGCCTTAGTATATTATTCTCCCTTCCTGAGGAACTTTCCTTACTTTTTATTATAGTCCATGACTGTGGTAAAGAATTCTCTTACATGTTATTTCTGTAACAGCTTATTTCTCTAACACATTTTACAGAGTATATAATCCTGGGTTGATTTTTTTTTTCTTTCAGTAACTTAAATATATCACTATTTTCTTCTGACTTACATACTTTCTGATAAGAAGTATGCTGTAAGCCTTAATTTTCTTCTCTGTGTGTTGTTTTCTCCAGCAACATTCAAGATTTTCTCTTTGGTTTTGGTTTTCAGCAGTTTGTATATAATATGTCTAAATGTCTTAATATTGGTATTTATCATGGTTGGTGTTTTTTGAGCATTTTGGATTTATAGTTTGGTGTCTGTCATTAATTTTTGAAAAATACACAAATAGTCTCTTCACATGTTTCTTCTGTCCTGTTCATGCTTTTTCCTTTTTGGGATTCTAATTACGTGTATGTTTGACTACTTCATTTTGTTCAATTGTCCTTGAATGCTTAGTTTATTACTATTTTTTCTTCTTTGTTTTTCAGTTTGGGTAATTTCTATTGACTGACCTTCAAGTTTATAGGATTCTTATCTCAAATGCTTTGGATCAACTGATGAGCCCATCAAAACATTCTTCATATCATATTGCCCCATTTTCCTATATCCTTTATCATATTCATTCTCATTGTTTTCAATTTTATCTTGTATTTCCAATGGTTGTGTCATATGAGTCTTGAGTCTTGTTTCTTGTTTTGTCTGTTCCTAATAAGCTCTTTTTTATGATTCTGTGACTCTTCATCTATACCATAAGGGTTCCTATTCCCAGAGATTTTTTTGTGTGTATGCTTGTTTGTTTCATGGGGAAAATAGTGGAGAAAGGTATAGGTGGGTCACTCTATTCAACTTTGACCCTGGTGACATTGGTGTCCTACATTGGTGTCCCCTGCATTCCACTCAGCTCTTTACACACTGCGATAGGTAACCCTCTTATAAGGATGCCCCCTGCCTCACTTGGGTCTTAAAGAACATTTTATTACCTTTTGAGAAGTCTTTGCATTTTGGAGAAAGCATCCTCATTATAAGTCCAGTTTCTCTAACAGGGGAGGTAACATTCAGATGCCTAAACTCTTTTGAAATTGGAATGCAGGCATCAAGCCAGCACTCATAAATCTTAAGCTCCCCTAGAAAACTTGCAGTTCAGGAGTATGATAACACAGGCTTCATGGGGATGCTCCACGGGCTGTTGTGGATCATCTGGTTCAGGTGTGGCAGCAGTAGATGCAGGGGTCCCAGAGCTTGTGAAACACAGTGGCTGCTATAGCAGTGGCTTAAGAGCCAAGGTACTGGTCTTGGCTCTGACATCATCTACATTTGGGAGGAGTGGCAGCAAGGATAATAGTTCCATCATCAAGCTAGCTCTGCAGCTTGGCTTTGGACATCCTTTCTGATTCTGGTTTTCCAGTCTTTCCAGATATTCAGTAATCTGCAATATAATTTCTGCCAAATCATCCCTTGTCAAATTCTGCATATTGTAAGTAACAAGCTTTCTCACTCAGAGGGTTATTTAAATGGTTAAGACTAGGTAAGATTACCAAATGAGAGAGAGAGAGAGAGAGAGTGAGCAAAAGAGAAACAAAGACAGAGGGAAAAAAGAGAGTGGTTTGGAAAGAGAAGAAGTCTATTTTGTCAGCAAATTCAATGTATATTTAAATATTTATGCAGATCAAGTCTCTCTCCTCCCTAAGAGCTTTAACAAATCCCCAGCATCTTTCAGAAAGAGCCAAATGAGCAAGGTCTTAACTACTTTCCAGCTCTCATTTCTCATTAGGTACCTTTCATTTATTCCACATACCAGTTACAGTAGGTTTTTATACCTCTCCAAACTTTGCTGCCTCCCTCACTAAGCTCCTTCCTCAATGTGGCCAAATCAAAAGACACTTTCTTTGAATCATACTATCTCTCCATTTGGAATTAACTATCTCCCTATAAACTTTCACAGAGCACCATGTGTACATCAGCTGTTTACATATTTATTTCATGAATTCCCTGAGGCCCTGCATCTTATTTATTGTTGTAAACTTGAAACATCAGACAGAATTGCTTGGCTCAGGGGATTCTCCATTAATATTTGTTTCTTTCAATAGGCAGAAGAGAATAATGAAAAAAAAAAGTCTTCTGTTGGAAATAGAAGATGTACATTCATATAAACCAAAGGCAATATGAAACACCAAATATAACTCACTCACGCAGTGATAATCATGTACCAAAGACATATGGTACATATTACGGGTTTTGGGCAATGAAAAGGGGGGAGTTCATTTAGTAAATATAATTAAGCACTTATTCTGTGCCAGAAACAATACTAGAAGTTAATCAGTAATTATCCCTGCCCCCATGAAACATGATGGGAGAAATTAATCAATCATTAAACAATTGTTTATTGAACACCAATCCATAGGGTTGCGGAGGGAATGGAACCTCTAACCTCATGTGGCTTAATAGTAATGATTGGCATGTTCTTTGTGGTAGAGGTCATTTTATGATGGCCTCAATATTTTGAAGAGGCATAAGGAAGACTTTTTTAAAGACTCAGAACAAACCAAGGCAGGACTTAGGCTATTGTTTGACAACAAGTAAGAACAGAGCCTATACTTGCTCTCACTTAAGTGGGTTGAGTTGGATTGGTATTGGTTAAGTGTTAGAAAGGAGGGGCATACAATTGTAGATGGGATGAAATGACAGCTCATATCTTGACCAACTGGGTTGATGGATCATATGGATTCTGGAATCTGGATGGGCCTTGATAGATAAAGCAGTGTGTTTTTTTTTGACAACTCTCTTATGATTTTTTGAATGGGTGTAAAAGTGAAGAATCTTCCATGTATGGACATTAGTTGAGACATAATGTCTCATTAAAATGTATTTTAGACCAATAAAATAAAAACCTTAAAAACACATTTTGACCTGTTCTAAGGTACAAATGTCAAACTCTAGTGGAATTACCCCTGTAGAAAGCAGGGTCTAAAAAGCTAAAGCTGTAAGCAGCTTAGGGATCTATGGACCAGGACTCTAATTTGTGAGGTTAGGTAGGACTTCAGGAAAAAGTGAAAATTCCTTACCATGTCATAGATCATCCCCCATATCAGTTCCCTTCCTGTATTTCCTGCCCATTGTCAACAACATCCATCATTACTGTGGTACATTTGTTACAATTGATGAGCACATACTGAAGCATTGTTACTAACAATGGACTATAGTTTACATTACAGTTCACACTCTGTCCCTTACAATCTTGTCAGTTATGACAAAATATGTAATGGCCTGTATCTGTCACTGCAGTGTCATGCAGGACTGCTCCCAATGTCTCAAAAATGTCTCTACATTACATCTGTTTTCTCTCTCCCATCCCTCAGAACCTGTGGGAAAAGAGTTCTTCCATTGCTAGAATAATAATAAATCTATAGTAGAATAATAATACCTCTACTTTAGTCTATTGTTCACTCCCCAATCTTGAGGATTTGGGGATGGTGAAGCCTACTGTGCTTACAATTGAGAGGGAGCTTAGATCCTATGGGGGCAGATGGATGGAACTATCTTGCTTGCAGTTACAGACACTCTCTATTCCTTGGGATGGGCATTGTCCATCATCATCTCCTTGTTAGTTGTCCTGGGTGAGCCCAATAACTGGAGAGTAGGTGCTGTAACTCTGCTGAAATTCAGGGCTCAACTGGCACATGGATGGATCAAAGATTTAAGTATCAACATATATTTATCAAGTATAGTGCTAATTATAGGTTTGAATAAAAGGGACAGAAGAGCCATGTGTAGAGAATCTATACATGAGTCAAGCCCTGCTGCCCTGGGGAGCATAAATTCCAAAGTAAGGCCCACTGACAGAGTGCCAAATTCCTGAGTTGTCTGCCCTGCTTGTAGTGTCTGGATTTCTCTTCACCTGGGGCAGAACTCTAAGGCATATGAATATATTCAAGTGTTCATTGGACATTATTTTGGTGGGTGAAAAACACACAATAATGAAAGAATATTGAACTTCCATCCTAGGGAGTTCTGTTACAATCTCTAATAGGACAGCAAGAATCCCCCAAATACAAAGGCAGTGTTTGGTGAAGGAAGGCAAACCATTATGTCAGGCCCTTAATATTGATGATTGTACTTATGAACCTTTTCTTATGAAATTGAAACTTAGGTTAGTATTATATGTTGCCTAAGAGTTACCTGCTGAGAGCCTCCTTGTTGCTCAAATATGGCCTTTCTTTAAGCCAAACTCATGTTTGGTGTGGGACATGACTCCTGGGGATGAACCTCCCTGGCATCAAGGAATTATTTCCAAGTGCCAACTAGTAATGCATTTGGAAAAGACCTTTACCAAAAAGGGAAATGGTAAATACAAATGAGATTTTATGGCTGAGAGACTTCAAAGTGAGTTGGGAGGTCATTCCAGATGTTACACTTATGCAAGTCTCAGAAGGATCTCTTTGACTGTCACAGTAAACAGTGCTTGTTTTTTATATGAATAGTGACTGCTTCCCACACTTTCCACATTTCACAGCCATGAAACTCTTACTGGATGTTTCATTTAAACTAAGTTTCCAGGTGACATTCTCTCTAAAGTCTTTTCTGATATTCCAGCAAAGAATTGATGACACCAAATTTGTTTTTTTCCCCTATATACAAATAGATTATTAAAATTGTGATATTCTATTGTAATTATTTGTTGATATAGTCTCATGACTTCTTAAGAGTATAATATTGAGAACAGGGATACTTTCACTATATGCATTTTTATATACCCAACATTTAGGACAATGCTTGGATCAATGGAAATCTCCAGGATTTTTTATTTGTTAGTTTTTGTTATATAATTGAATGAATTATATAAATAATTCATATAAATTTATAATTTATATATAAATTATACAAGTTCAACATATAAATTTATATATAAATTAAAAAATTCATTATATAAATGAATTAATGAATGAATATGATCTAACTTAGCTGATTGCTATTTTTTGAATTTTTAAATATTCTTAATTTTTAGAATATTTTTAGTTTTATAGAAAAATTACATAGAAAGTACAGCATTCTCACATACCCTCTCCCCTATTCCACTCTGCACACATTTTCTACTGTTATTCACAATTGCAGTAATGGCACATTTGTTACAGTCAAAGAACTAATATTGATATATTATTATTAATTAAGTCCATAATTTACTTTTAGGCTCTCTGTGTTGTATAGTTGCATGGGACAAATGAAAAATGTATAATGTCATATAGGCACCATTATGGTATCATACAAAACAGTTTCACTGTCCTAAATATGCCCTGTGCTCCACCTTTTCATCCTTCCCCATCTTTCTGAACCTGTGTGAAACAATGATTATTTGGCTGTCTCTCCAGTTTTGCCTCTACCAGAATTTCATATAATATGGACCATTTTCAGACTGATTTCTATCATCAAACAATATACCTTGCAGGTTCCTCCAAATCTTTTCATGGCTTGTATCCCATTTCTTTTTTTTTTTTTAATTTATTGAAATATATTACTCACACATAACCATACATAAACAATAAGTGTATAGTAAAAGTTGTGAACTTAAAAAACAAACATACATAACATCATACAGGACTCTCATACTTCACCCTACCACCAATACCTTGCATTGTTGTTAAACATTTTAAACATTGCCAAAGTATTACTACTAACCAAAGTATTTTCCCCCAAACCACCCTATTATTATTATTATCTTTATATAATTTATATATGAACATGCATAAACAGTAAGTGTAGAGTAAAAGTTGTGGACTTACAAAGCAAACATGCATAACATTTTACAGGGATCCCATACATCAGTCCTCCATCAACACCTTGCATTGTCATGAGAACCTTGTTACAGATTATGAAAAATATTGTTAAAATCTTACTACTAATTATAGTCCTATTCTTACATTTGCTGTATTTCCCCCCATCCCACCCTAGTATTACTTTTTAAATATATTTTTTATGACAGAAGTTGTAAACTTATAAAATAATCATGCACATACGCAGAATTCCTAAACAGCATCCATCTATCAATGCACCACACTGTGGTGGAACATTTGTTACAGATAATTAGTATCATCTCACTGTTACCACATCTATAGTGTACATTTGTCATACATTCTCTATACTGCTCCATTATCAACACAGTACATCTTTGGCACAAGCACATTACCTTATTACTGCTAACCACAGTCCATAGGTCACTTCAGTTTTATTTTTCCCATGCTTCTCTGCTTTCCCACCACCCTGCAGTAGTGATGCACATTTGCTCTAGCTCACAAAGGACATTCTTGCTTCTGTACCATCAACCACAATTCTCATCTACCTCATGGTTTACTGTACTATTCAGTTACTAGATTATTCTCTAGCATTCTGTAAGTTGGCAATTTCATCCCTAGACTACCATTTTCAGCCACATCCCCATTTATAAACTGGCTGTTACTCAGTATTTGTTACTCTATACATTTCCACACTTTTACATTAAAGGTAATTAAAACCTCTACGTACATTAAAAATCAGTAGTCCATCTCAGCCTTCCTCTTATCTCCTTTAAGAATCCACCACCTACCACCAGGTCTTGAAGATATTTCTTCTAGAAGCTCTATGGTTCTTCCTTTTGTATTTAAGTTTTTGATCCATTTTGAGTTAATTTTTGGATCAGGTATGAGATAGGTGTCCTCTTTCCTTCTTTTGGCTATGGATATCCAGTTCCTTCAGCACCGTATTTTGAATGGACTGTTCTGCCTGAGCTGTGTAGGTTTGATAAGGTAGTCAAAAATCATTTGACCATACATGTGAGGATCTGTTTCTGAACAATAAATTTGGTTCCATTGGTCTATGTGTCTGTCTTTATGCCAGTACCATGCCGTTTTTACCACTCTAGCTAGGTAACATGACTTAAAGTCTGGAGATGAGAGTTTTTCTTTTTCTTTTTAAGATGTTTCTGGCCATTCAGGACCCCTTACCCTTTCAAATAAATTTAATAATCATGTTTTCAATTTAAAAAAAAAATGCCTGTGGAATTTGTATCAGGATTGCATTGAATCTGTATATCAATTTGAGTAGAATTGACATCTTTATGACATTTAGTCTTCCAATCCATGAGCATGGAATGTTCTTCCAGTTGCTGAGGCCTTTTTTGATTTCTTTTAACATTGGTTGCAGTTTTCTGAACAAAAGTGCTTTACATTGTTGCTTAACTTTATTATTCCTATTTGAGTTTTATCTGGCATATTTTATTTTCCCTACTCTTTTGACAATTTTGGTTACTTTTATTGATACTGTCTTCATTTCTAGCCTCCCTTCCAGGCCTTTCTCTCCTGTCTTTTCTTTTCAGGTGGTAGCACACCTTTTAGTATTTCCTGAAAATCTGGTCTCTTGGTTAGAAATTCTCTCAGTTTCTTTTTATCTGTGAATATTCTAATTTCACCCTCATTTCTGAAAGACAATCTTGCTGGAAGTTTTTCTCTTGTAGTATCTTAAATATATCAGACCACTGTCTTCTTGTAACCATGGTTTCTGGTGAGAAATCAGCACTTAATCTTATTGTGTATCCCTTATATGTTATGCTTTGCTTTCTCTTCCTGTTCCCAGAATTCTCTCTTTGTCTTTGGCATTTGACATTCTGATGAATGTGTGTCTTGGAGTTGGTCTATTCAGATTTTTTCAGATGGTAGTATGTTGTGCTTCTTGGACATGGATATCTATGTCCTTCAGTAGGGTTGGGAAATTTTCGACAATTATTTCTTCAGATATTCCTTCTGTCCCTTTTCCCATCTCTTCTCCTTCTGGGACACCCATGACATGTATGTTTGTACATCTTTTGCTGTCATTTAGTTCCCTGAGAGCTTGTTCAATTTTTTTCCATTCTTTTCTTCATCTGTTCTTTGTATGTTCATTTTTAGAGGCCATTTCTTCAAGCTCACCAATCCTTTCTTCTGCCTGCTCAAATATGCAATTATATGATTCCAATGTTTTAAAAATTTCATGTATTGCAACTTTCATTCCCATAAGATCTGCTATTTTTCCATGTATGCTTTCAAATTCTTCTTTGTGCTCATCAGTGTCTTCTTAATATCCTTAATCTCTTTAGCCATCTCATTGAATTTATTAAGGAGATTTGTTTGAAATCTATGGTTAGTTGTCTCAACTCCTTTATGTCACCTGGAGGCTTACATTTTTCCTTTAACTGGGCCATAGCTTCTTGTTTCTTGGTATGGATTGTAATTTTTGGTTGTTGTCTTGGCATCTGGTTTACTAGAGTATTTATTCTGGGTGCAGTTTTCTCTTTAGTTTACAGCTTCTTGCCCTTTCTCCCTTGCTGGCTCAAGCTGCCCTCATTATTCCAGGGACCAGTGAAAATTCTCCGAATTTCTCCTTTGCCAGGGGTAGGACAGAGTCACAGCTGTATGGAACAATCCAAGTCATGCAGGCCTAGACTGTAGTTGCCCGAAGAGACTGATGAAGCTTCATGCCCCTTTCTCCCCTGCCTGGGGCATGGATGGAGCTGCAGATGTGGGCAGCAATCTATGCAGTGCAGGTCCAAGATGACCACAGTTGCCCCAGTAGGCTTTTAATTATTCAGTTTGTGCCAGCTAAAGGTACCCTCAATTACCTGGATATACTGGTGTTGATCTAGCCAGCCTCCTCCCTGCCAGAGGTGGGACTGAAGTCTAGGCTAGGGCTGAGGGTAATCCAAGTGAAAGAAACTGGTCTTACCATCACTGTGATATTTGATCAGGCCGGCTTCCCCTCAGGCTGGGGGTAGAGTCAAAATGGTGGCCACCAGCCCCTTTCTGACTTGGACAAATTCACATCCAGCTGTTCCCAGGGTTATTCCTTAGCCATCTGAGTCTATGAATCAGTAGCCAAAATTGGCAGCCAACCATCTCCTCCTCAAGACCCTGGTTTTTAATACCATATTCCAATAAAAGGAGCCAGGGCTCCTTAGAAGATGGCTGATTTTGAGACTGTTGTCCTAAATATAAGGAAAAATACAAGATATGCCTAGATAATTTTATAGCATGAGAAAATAAGAAAGTACTCAAAAAACTCAGTATGATAGAGGTACATCAAAGGGGCACAGGAGCCAAATGAAAAAGTGTCTGATGTCTAATGCTAGAACAATTTGAAGAACAAAATAAATAAATTAGCCTTGGATTACAACAGAAAGTATAAAATAAATACCCATGAGTCTATACTGATATAGGGATATGATTGAATAAATAAATAAGTGGGGGAGAAGAGAAAAATCTGTGCAGAATAATTCTAAATAATTTGTGTAGATACTCTGCAGTCAAGGAGATGGAACATAACTGCCTACTCCTGAAGCATGAGCTATATACAGTGACTTCCTTCCCAAGAATGAAGTTTGGAAAACGGGAAAAAACCAACTCCACAGTGGAGAAACCTGATAAACATTACACCAGCCAGGCAATCAAGGTCAACATCAACAGTGATAAATCATGTTGTGTGTGTATCCTTGATAAGATGTGATGAAAAGGGCAGTTTACCTCTTTGGTCTGGCTTCCCCAAACCCATTACCTTTACCTATGCATGAGAAAAATCATCAGACAAATCTCAATTGAAGGGCATTCTACAAAATACTTGACCAGTACTCCTCAAAACTGTAAAGGTCATCAAAAACAAGGAAGGTCTGAGAAACTACCATAGCTAAGAGGAGCCTAACCAGACGTGAAGACTAACGGTAATGTAATAAAATGGATGGGATCCTGGGAGAGAAAAAAGGTGTTACATAAAAGCTAAGGACATCTGAATAAACTATGGACTTTAGTTAATAAAATATATATCAATGCTGGCTTGTTAATTGCTACAAATTAATACCATAGCAATGTAAGATGCTAATTATTGGGGAAACTGAGTTAAGAGGTATATATGAACTCTCTGTTCTATTTTTCAATTTTTCTGTAAATGCAAAACTTTTAAAAATAGGTAGTAATGATGGTATAGTACCTTCAGAGAAGAACCAGACTCAGAGTTGGCTGATGGGCATTCTGGTCCAGGCTTGATCATTAACTTCACCTGTGACCTGGGACAAGACATGTCATCTCTAGGATTTTCATTCTTCGACCTGCTCTAAATTGTATCATTGATTACATCCACAGCATGAGACATTATCAAATAAGCAGAGAGCTAAATTGAGCTGTCTACTCAATGCTTTAGGGTAGGTTGAAAGGACAAGTAACATGATGAAAAGTCACTCTCGCTTGAAATGACATGAGAAAATGAACGCTTGGGTCACCAAATCACCATCAGTTTTCTTTCCCAGGTAGCAAGTCTGGCCCCCTGCTTCTGTTCACTCAGAGTATTTACAAACCCTTTGGCATGTGTGGCCAGTGGTTCTTCCTGGGAAAGTCTTCCCTTGCCTACTAAACTCTACCCGAGGGCCTGTTGTCCCCTGTGAGTTCTGCCCTGCTTGAATAGCCTCAATATTGTTGATGCAAATAGGGCTAAGCATGGGGCTGGGACAGGGGCTTGAGTAAGGGGCTACTGAAGCACAGGTTTAGTTTTCTTCAGCAAGTTTAAATGCTTACTATTCACTTAGAGTCAACTAGAGAGCTTGTTTGCCCCTTTGTGTCTGGAAATTTCTGCTTCTTAACAACAAAACTTTGTGCTTTGCATCTCCTCATAGAATCAGTAGAGTTAAGTTTAATAGACTCTACTTTCTTACATCTACTGCTTTAGGGTATTTAGAGGATCAAAAGGATCTGGTTTCAGGATGCAGCTGAGCTGTAACTTCAAAAAGAGAAGAATTGACTCTTAATGCTGAATAGGAAAATTGTCTCTTATTAAGCCTTCACTTTCCTGTTCTTCTAAAACTAATTTTTGCTTGGGATCAGAAATTGAGTTTTACTAACCTTCAAAGACTGTTAATTACTTAATTTTCTGTCTTTCTTTTGAAATGCATTCCACTGGCATAGAGGCTCTTGATGAAGCTGCATTTTGTTTACACTTTGCTTCCAGATAGGTCATCTTGAGCCTAAATTTCCCTCTTTCTTAGTAAGAGTTTGCAGAAAGACACAAGAAGTAAATACATGGCATAGTGTTTGAGCTGTATGGACCCCAGAAAATCATGTTCTTAAGGTTGGTCCATTTATACTGATGTGAACTTACTGTAGGTGGGACTTTTTGATTAAATTACTTCAGTAACCACATTAACCTAAATAAAGTAATCTCCTTAATTGTCCATGCATTTGTCTTGCTGGAATTTTTCGACTATTTTCTAAGTGCAGTCTTATTTGGCACTATAAGTCACAGTTTGATCCATTTCCCAGTCTGGAAGAGTAGGGACCACATTACATGCCACCATTTTACCTCCTTCATTTGGTTAGCTTGGCATTTTAGGGTCTATTAGGTCAATGCCCTACATCTCAATTTTAATTTGACATCAACTATGGTTTTGAAGCTGCAAGTGATAGGAACCATAAAGAGAACAAGCATAAATGATGAAGACATTGATTAGTTCTCAAGTCAAGAAATCAGAGATGGGGATGCTTCAGGATCCACTTGGTCAGGGACTCCAGTTCTGTTTTTATGGGATGCTCTCCAGTGTGCCTTCTTCAGTATGACTGCTTAAGCTGTGATTGGTAGAGATGGTCTGTGTCACCTCTGTGCCTGATAACCTGTGGGAGAAGAGAGGAGAGAGAGGGAGAAAGAGAAAGAGATAGAGGGAAGGAAAGTAAAATGAAGAGGAGGGGGAGGATGGAAAAATAAGAAGGAGGAGGAGGAGGGGGGAGAAGAGGAAGAGGAAGACATCAGAAGAGAAGGAGGAAGCAAAAGAGAGGAGAGGGGATGAGGAGGGGAGGAGAGAAAAGGGAAAGTTGGAGAAGAAGAGAAAGGAGAGAGAAGAGGAGGAGGAGGGAGGGGGGTAGAGGGGAAACAAAGCCAGGGAGAAGTTTTCTACAGGCCATGGAAAATATCTTCATGTATTTATGGATTTATTTGGTCTATTTTGGATGGTAAGCCCATTTCCAAGCCCTCCTGATGGAGGACATGTGGTTACTGAATAGTCAAAATTCACCCTGCCTCTGGGTCAGGGTGGGGCCTCTGCTCTCCCTGAGGTAAACTTGCTCCATGGTGGAAAGCAAGGTACCTGAACAAAACAAAGATTCTATAGGCAGAAGGCAGGAAAAACTGCCCCAACATTTTGTCCTTTTGGATAATGATTTAATTTTACATGTTATGTAATTCAACTTTAAAATTCCGTCACTAAACACCTGGGAAAATTTTGAGTAGAAAAAAAATGGCATCTCTTAAGTTCCATTTTCAAAGGAAGTCTTCCAGCAGTGTTGCATATGGAAACATTTCAGCTTCCAAATATAGCCAGTTGTTATTATTTACACATGGCCCGATACACATACATGAGGCCGCTGGTCACACATATATCTTCTAGTGAAACAATACATGTTGCCTAAGGCTTCTGAAGTTCATCCACATTTATTTCCTTGTTACAAGTTTCGAAAATAAAAACCTGTAAATAATCAATTCCCTTAAAAATGCTTTGGTAAACTTAAAATTCAGTTGTTAAATATTTCCTCATTTGAGCTCCCAAAATTATAGAAGACAGTTTTGTATAAATGAGTTTCACTGTGTTTATATTTGGATGTTTTCTATAAAGGCATTTGGATCATGAAAATGTGTATTAAGTCACATTCGCCAATATATTTGCTATTAAAAAAAAAACAAAAACAAACTAGCTAATGACCAATAGCCATAACTGAAATACATTCTTTTCTCTTTAACAATACCTGAATATATGATGAATTTTTTACTACAGAGAGTTTGGAAAACAATTTCAAATCTGCCTATCAATTACAACCTTGAGATTAAAAATAACAATTTTTCTTGCTTTAATTTGGGAGAGCAGCTGATTCCTACTATAAGCAGTAAGGCCTATATGTGTAAAATGTAAAGAGGAAGGCACGGCTTGAAGTTGAGTCATTTGAACTGTGTACATCCAGTAAAAATCATTTCCAAATTTAATGTAATTTGGAGGCCTACATGTTTGTCTTTTTTCCCAAATCAGATGTATACATATATGATATCCATAAAACAGCTGGAAAAGAAAAGATGTTGAAATCCTGGCCTTCTCATATGTGTCAATAGTTCTCAGATGTGCACACAGCCATCCTTGGGCTTTTACAAGAATGGATATGTTAATTTGCTGTCATCAGATATGCTCCTTGTTTGAAGAGGCTCTCCAACATCTTTCCTGCTCTTCTGATTATTCCTCATAAGACAAATATTTGCCCTCTATTTATAGTGTAGTCCAAGATTGATAACTTAAAAAGCACTCATAAGTTTAATATTTGTGAATCATCTATTCTTTGTCAGAGACTGTAGTAGCGGATAGGGTTTTAAAGACAAAATAAACACAGCACTTGTTCTCAAGGACCTCCCAGTGGGGAGGCCTGTGGGGGAAGAGCCAAGGACACATCAGTAAATTTTACAAGATATGTCAGGGGCACAGAGCAGGGACACAGTGAGGAGAAATGTAGCTCAGTCTTGAAGGATAAAAAAGGAATAGTTCAAGAGTGCAATGCAGAGAAACATTTTCTACATGAAATATACATGTGCAAAGGCTGGAATCTTGGAGAAGAAAGCAATGCAGTGAGGGAATAGGGAGTTTAATTTAACTGATGTCCTCCATATGTATGGAAAGCAGTGAAGAGGGAGGGCTGGAGTGCCTAGCAGAGGCCTGTGGGCAGTAAGAGACCCACAGGCCCTGTGAAGGCCACAGAGGCAGCTCCGTGAGGGATGGGAATCAATAAGAGAAAGATGTAAAAGTAGTGAGACGTGTAGAGAGAAACGTACAAACTATCTACTTACAGTTACGTGTATGCATTTGACTAACAGTAGCTGAAAGGCAGCAAATATTACAGTCAGAACACGATTTGGAGACTGGAAGGCACGGAGACGCCTGGAAAGATCTAGAAGAACACATCTCGGGAAGCACAGCCTGCCCTGGGAGATGGTGTGCATTTATCTAAGCATAATGAGTTAGAAGGTGATCAATGAGCAAACATTAGAGCAGTAAAGTGCTGTGGAAGATGTGAAGAGGGACAATTGATTTGGAATAAGAGAAAGAAGGAGTTCATGGAAGAGGGGCCCAATAAGTCAAACATTAATGGATGAGGTAGACCATTTGACTGAAAGAAAATTTGCCTCAAAATCACTTGACTTAGCATAACAGATCAAGAGATATTTGATTAAAATTAAGTTGGACAAAATGACAATTTTCATTCCAATAATATTTCAGAAAAATAGTGACCTTCCCCAGTTAATGTATTTTCTTAATTCACTAATTCACTTATTCCAATCATACATACTGATGACCATTATGTGCCAGGAATTGTTCTAGGCCCAGGGTCACATCACTAACCAAAACATACTCTCTGCTCTCATAAGACACACATTCTAGGTAAGGAGAAACTAAATAAATAATAGAGTTAATGTATAAAATAAACTTGCATTTTTTGTTGCCTTCATTGATTATAATGAGGAACTAAAGGAGAAATGAATTGATATTTATTATGTACTCATTTTATGCCAAGCATGATGATTTTATATAAATTTTTCAGCTAACATTCAGAGTAAATCTATGTTGTAGGTAGTCTTATCCTGAATTTATTGTGGAAGAAACTGAACTAAAGCTCAAAGATGAATATTGACCTAGAATCTACTACAATTTAAAGGAAAGTTTATCCAGGTCCCTGGATATAAGATCAAAGTACACAAGTTAATTGCATTATGGTACAATGAGAAGAAATGAAGTGTATCAGGTGGAAAGGAAACGAAACTAAAAGTTAACCCAGGTGATGCAATGACACAGTGTGAGACAAGATATTATGGAGAAAATGACCAAATGTTTGGAGGACATGAAAGAATAAATTAATAATGAGATAGTCCATGTTCAAGTATACAAAGAGTCAAAGTCATAAAATTGTTATTTATGGCTCAATTAATCTATTAATCCAAAACATTTCAAATTGACTAATAGGAATTAGACAAATATATTGTAGAATGCATATAGAAGAGCTATACTCTTAAGAAGAGCCTGGGAATTTATGAAAATGATGAACAAAGAACAAAAGGGTTGGACCTGACCTGAATTATATATAAAGATTAATTTAGAACTATAATGAAAGTAACTCAGCACATTATATATCAATGTGCTGGAAGAGGGAAACAAGAAAAACAATATATGAAAAACAAAACTAAAGTAGTCTAAAATCTATCTCAGAGAAAATATAAAAGGTTCAACTCATAAAGATAAAGAGAAATTCGTCTATGTCAAATCTAAAAATTTCTTTTTGAAAAATAGGCTGTAATTACTTTATACAGTTTCTAAACTTTATTTTTTACAATTAAAAGACAAGCAGTTGATTGGGAAAGATATAAATTGATCAGTATCCAGAATATATAAATAACTGCCACAAAGTAATTAGAAAACAAAGAACAAACAACCTAGTAAATAAGCTGTTAAAATATGAGTAAGAATTTCCCATGAGGAATTCTGAATGACTTAGAAACATCTAAAAGATTCTCAGTCTCCTTAGTAATCATAGATATAGAAATCCAACTAACACTGAGAAAGTTCTTCACACAAATCAGATAGCCAACAATGCAATTGTGCCATAATACCAAATGCAGCTAATGATGTGAACAGATATTTTGCTTGTTTGAAGACCTATAATTCTGTACAACTTTAGAGAGAAATTTAGAAATATCTAGTAAATTTGGAAAGGTGCAAAGCCTAAGCTGAGTGCTTCTGCTTGTAGACCTGTCTTCTAGGAAATTTCTGTCTCACAGCAACACTGTATTACATGTGATATTGCATGTAATGGTGAATCCTTGGAAGAATTTAAATCGTCATCAATGGAGAATGGTTACATATCTAATTTTTTAAAAAATGATTAGCTATGTGAAGCCCTGCACTTATTTCACTACGTAACATTTACCTCTCTCTGACCATGACCATGTGGTTTTATAGGGACTACACCTCCAAGAGACAATGAGGAGGGAGGCATGGAAATATCTAATACTCCACCATTCCTGATGGGAAGACAAGTTGCATTAGAGTAGGGACTTCATCTGTTTTGTGCATGCTTCATAGGCTAGTTTTGGTAAGTAGCTATTAGGAATGTGAGGGATGGGGAAGAGTGGAGATGATGAACTCAGTTTTAGACATAATGCTCTTGACAGGTCAATAAATCATTGGGAAGCTTTCCAATAAACATTTAGCTGTCTAGGTGTGCCTAGAACTTTGTCGAAGGGTTCAGAGAGAATGAAATGGGAATCACTAGTAAATGGGGATATGTAGTTGAGCACTAGAAGTCATCCAACTTGAAAAACAAAATTACAAGATGAATTCACTTCCATATTTGTGTGCTGATGGAGGAGTCCATCTGTGGTTTTTGATATGTCTTTGAATTCTACACATTTGGGTATTGACTACAAAGATTTGGCTTCTTTCCATCCTCTCTCTCTCCTACTAGCTTTTTCAAATGGATGACCTTGTAAAGGCCATATGCCCAGACTTTGCAAAATCAGTCTGCTAAAGTTCCATTTCTTCCCTTCCTACACACACCCCTAAGATCAATTACAAAAAAGGAAGTAGGCAATTTAAAATAATTTAAAAATTAGAGAGAACTAAACTGGTTATAAAAGAATTTGAAGTTAATTTTAAGTATAATTTTAATCAGGTAGATTTATTGGGGAAAAGAAAAAGAAAAACTCTGAACATGGAGCTTTTATTAAAAATAAATCCATGTAGAGTCAAAATTTTAAATTTCTGAAAACCAAGGAAAAAGCAAAGGATATTAACTTATTCATCTGTGTATTGATGTATCTGTGAATGTATAAGAGAGGGTATGATAAGGTTCACGTAAGAGAGAGTACCAACACTATGTGTATGTGTTTGTGTATGTGGTGGATTGTGTTTTACATTTTCCTTTGAAATACAACTAGCAAACATCAGGAATAAAATTCACATCATAGTCCAAGTGGCATTAGAGCTATTATTTTATACATTTTGTATTTCAAGAAGCCATTATAAGCAAGATGTGATATCTTTGCAAATTCTGAAGATCTCCCACCAAATTCCAAGTTATACTATTTTTACAATATAACATTAATACTTTAAGTAACATTTTTAGGATTTAAAAACGCTGCTCTTTAAATGTCTTATTCTCATCCAAATCCCAAGATCTTATAAGATAGCCATAAGTATTTTTTCTGATTTTAGAATGACTCTGTTTGTCTGTATCTATCTATTGTCTCTCTCTCTATCACCTATCTTTCTTATCTATCTATCTATCTATCTATCTATCTATCTATCTATCTATCATCGATCTATCTATTATAGCTAGCTAGCTATCATCTTTCTATCTACTAGGAACAATTAAGTCACCTGTCAGACCATGGTGAGTGAAAAGAGGCAGCACTACAACCCATTCTTTTAGCTTCCAAGTGCTTCCTACCACACAATAAGTCTCCTAACATCTTCAAAATGTCTTCTACTGACAGCTTACACTGGACAAAATGTCTTTAAAATATTCCTGTTAAAATACATTGCATATGTTAATTATTATCACGTGATATTACCTATTCCTCAAATTATGAACCAATTGTCTCCCAAAGTTCATTTATTTTTTTTCTCCCTTTGGTCTCAAAAATCATTGTCCTAGAAAAAATACTTCAAATAATCATTAGATGCTGATAGAAGCCTACCTCAACACCTCCATCTACAGTAATTTTGAGACAGAGAAAAGTTTCAATGGGGTTAAAAAAAAAAACAAAACGAAGCCAAATTAAGAAACTCCCTAGTGAAAACTGTGAGCAGGGTGGGATCTGAACAGGAATCTTTGGCTAATATAACCAAACCAAGGAACTTTTATTCACTTGCTCAAAGGGCTCGCTCAGCAGCTGTTTAAGGGGACAGCTTGGAGTATATTGTGGAGGACAGAGGGGCAGTTGAGAAAGTCTAGTTTTGGGAATCAGGAGATCCATGCAACCTCACCCTATCATCATTTGGCAAGGAGATCATTGGTAAATCTCTTTCCCTCTCTAGATTTTGTTTGTTATATGTCCATACAATCCATAAGGTTAAGACTTTGAATTACATGAATTATAAGTTCTGGCTCTTGGTGTGCATCTGTCAGTCTTCCCTCCTTCCAGCAAATATTGATGTTCCTATGACAGGGAAGACAAGTCAACTCAACTCTGGGCTGGGCACTGTGATAGCTGAGAGTCTTCACTTAATCTCTAGAGTCTTCACTTAATATCTCTCTCTCTCTCTCTCTCTCTCTCTCTCTCTCTCTCTCTCTCTCTCTCTCTCTCTCTCTCTCTCTCTCTCTCTCTCTCCCCCCTTTCCCTTGCCCCCCTGTGGTTTTGAGATTTTTTTTAAAGCACCACATATGCCTGCAACCCTCAACCCATGTTTCCTCATGGGCTATATGGGCTTCCAGAAGGCAGCCCAAAGGATAAATGTCAGCAGTCTTAGTGTCTGACTTGCCTGAAGATTACATACTGAAAAAAAATAAGCTCATACAATATATCAGTTGAAATAAAGACCATGTTCTGGGGAGTGGGTATAGCTCAGTGACTGAGCGCCTGCTTTGCATGTATGAGGCCCTGGGTTTAATCCCTGGTTCCTCCTGTGAAAAAGGAAAATAAAAATTCATGTTCCTCCCCTGGACTCTGCCACTCCCCCTTGTCATCCCAGCAGGCTAGGGTAAGAAGATTTATTATTTAGACTAAGTGCCATGAATTGTCATTTTTGAACTGTTCAGGTTTAATTCTACTAAAAGAACATCAGACAGGACGGCATTCTCAGGGAAAGAAGTCAGAGCACACCTCTGAGTGTCTGTTGGTGGCAATCACAAAACTGAGACATCTCGTGCCTACTGTTCCAATGCTTTTTTTGTCATATGGATAAATGGGAGATGTATTCATAAGCGTAGACTGTTCTCAACAAGGTCACAGCACTGACACTCTATTGACCTTAATGAGCAATCTATGTGTCTTGGGTGAGTCGAATAAATGCATATTCTATGTATCAAGTGCCTGTATGTATATATTCACATATGGGGCATGCATAGATATATAATATACATATACAAGTACAATATAAACATATATACATTCATGCATTTTACATATTTTTGATTTATTAATATTTATCAAGTAACCTTCAGTAAATTTTCTTATTGAAATTGTCCCTGGTTTAACACTGTGTTTTAACAGAAAGGAATCCAAATAAGATGTGCTAGGCAAAGGGGATATTCAGAGAGATAAGTCATGATCCTTGTTCTTTTTATTATTTATTTATTTATTTATTTATACTTAGAGAAATTGTAGGTTTACATAAAAAGCATGCATAAAATACAGAGTTGTCACATACTACTCTATTATTAACACCTTGCCATAGTGTGGGGTTTGTTGCTATTCATAAAAGAAAATTTTTATAATTGTAGTCTGTTTTTATATCAAAATGAAGATGAAATTGGGATGCATATGGTAACATAGATGAAACTTTAGGACATTATGTTGAATGAAATAAGCCAGCCACCAAAGAACAGTATTTTGTGGTCACACTAATATGAACTAAATATGATACCTAAATGTATGGTGTTAAAATCTAGAGTATAGATCACTAAAAGATACCATGAAGACTGAGAAGGGTTACTGATGCTTAAAGTATGTGTAATTTTTAATTAGGTTGATTATAAATGTGTAGAAATTAATAAGGTTGATGGCAACACATTATAGTGAGTATAGCTAACATTGCCGATTTATAAATGTGATTTGACTGAAAGGGAAAGTCTAGGGATGTAAATGTCAATTGAAAGAAACCCAGAGAATAATCTAGGGACTATAACATCGTGAACTCAGTAGTGGATGAGGTTTGTGTTTAATAGTACAAATACAAGAAAGTTCTTCTATGAAGGAGAACAAATTTACGTCACTATTCAAGTTTTAGGAATAATGGTGATGTATGGGAAAATACAATAAATGTAACTTATGGACTATAGTTAGTGTCAATATTGTAATATTCTTGCATCAATAGCAAAGAAGGTACTCTATCAATGCTAAGGGTCAATGATAGGGGGTAATGGGATTTTTGCTACTGGAGTAGGGAAGACTTTCTAAAATTGATTGAGGTGATGACAGCATAATTCTGTGATGAAACTGAAAGCCACTGAGTGTGTACACTTTGGATGGAGTGTATAAGATGTGGGAATGTGTAACACAGTAAGCCATGTGGTGAATGATAGATTGTACTTAACAGTACAAATATGATAACATTCTCTCATGAACTATGATGAGTGTACAATATGAATACATGTTGTTAATATTAGGGTGGTTTATGGAAAAAATACACCAAATGTAAGCTATGGATCATAGTTGGCAGTAATATTTTGATGATGTTATTTCAAAATCTGTAACAAATGTTTCACAACAATGCAAGGTGTTGGTGGTGGGGTGATGTATGGGAATTCTATGCATTATGCATTAGGGTTTTGTAAGTTCACAAGTTCTCCAATAAAAATTAAAAAATATATAGTTACTGTTAGGTAGATTTCTTAGGTGCCAGGTCCTGTGCTAATTGTTACTAATCTCCAAACAAGCATGGAGGTCAGTACTGTCATTCCTGCTTCTCAAAGACAAGTAACTCGGGTAGGACCACCAGATGAAGCAAATAAAAATACCAGATACCTAGTTAAATTTGAATTTCAGATAAACAATGGGTAATTTTTTATTAGAAGAATGCCCCAAGAAATATTTGGGAAATACTTACATTAAAACATTATTTGTTAAACCATAAACTATAGACCATGGTTAGTAGCAATGCTTCAATATGTGTTTATCAACTGTAAGAAATATACCGTGGTAATGAAAGTTGCTGTTAATGGGGAAAAGTGGGGAAGGGAGAGGATGGGGTATATGGGACTAACCTATATTTTTCATGTAACATTTATGTAATCTAAAGCTTGTTTAAAAGTAAAGGAAAAAAATATAAATGGTCAAACAAACAAAACATTATTTGTTGCTTTTCAGACATTTAAAGTGTCTTGGGTACCCTGGATCTCTTGTATTGTATCTGGCCACTCTAAACTTAGGGCCATGATTTAAGTCCCTTCTCCCCTTAAACCAATTAGCAAAGTGTCAGATTCAGAATCTGTGTTTATCTGATTCTAGAGTCAATTCTTTTTCATATTCCATGTGTTTTCTTCTAAAAAAAGAAATAAGTCAATGTAAAACAGAAATACGAGTAAATAAAAAGGGCTGATTCTCAGAGAACTGTTTTTGCACATCAATGGTTAAAATAATCTGTGCTCAGTCTTTAGCACTTGACACTGAGAACTGTCTGTGCAGCTTTATGTAGTATTTTTTCCCATGTTGTCGATAAGGTCGGTCTCTTTCACATTCAAATTCCAGTTGTCCTTGATATTTCGCTATCAGCTACAAAATAATAGTATTCTCTTCCATTAGTTTTTAATGATTACATTCATAGCAATAGATTTTCTGGAAATGAGAGATTCAGTACAAGGGCTAAATTGGTCCTTCTGCACTAAGATTTGAGTGCAGTAAATGTTTGTCCTTGAGGAAAAAGCTGGTGAGCCCATTGGAGTGAAGCTGTGAGAATCCACTATTGTTTTAGTGTTATCTAATTTAACTAGATAAAGACTTCTGAAATGTAATCTATTTACTTAACCTTTTATTGTATTACCATATACACCACTTAAAATTTCCTTTTTTAGCCACTTTCAATTGTACAATTCAGTGGTGTTATTACATTCAAAATATTGTGCTACCATCACCAACATCCATTACTCAAACTATGTCATCACTTCAAACAGGAATCCTGCACCAATTAAGCAATAATTCTCCCTTCTCCTCATCTCTCCTACCTTATATTCACAATTGTCAAAGCTGGAAGCAACCCAAGTGTCCATCAACAGATGAATGGAGAAAGAAAATGTGGTACATGTGTGCAATGGTACATTACTCAGCTGCTACAGCGTGGATGAGTTTTGAAAACATCAGGTTGAGTTAAATAAGCTGGACATAGGAAGAGAAATATTGTATCATCTCACTCATATTAAATACCTAGAATAATAACTCTTTTTATTGATTTTCTTCCCATGGCCCAGCACACACTTGAGATGCCTCTGGGAATCTTGCTTTACTGAGGACAGGATGGTGTTGAAAACAGATATTTTACCTTGTGGTTGTTTGCACAGCCCTGCCCCTTCTGCCTGGCTTTATATATACCCAGGAAAAATAGGCTCCTAGCATTTTGTCTTATTCATGGCTAGTTATCCTTGCCCAATTGTCTTATCATTAGGTTGAATTTTTATTTGAAGACCTAGTTAATGTACCTCTTTGCTCATTATACTCATTCTCTTTTTCTTTTGTTTTTTCATTTCTCCAAGAAATAGTTACTGAGCCCCTTTTACTATATATCAAATGCTATGCTTGGATGTGACATCAGCTGTCTCAAGGAATAAGAACTACCATTTATGAAGTGGTATGTATCATTATCCAATTTAAAGGTGATAAAACTGAGATTCAACATCACAAAAGTAGTGTTTATCATAGCTAGTCTGAGAAGCTAGTATGAATGATTCCAAGTCCTATGGTGCCAATGGAGTAACTAATACCCTGCAATTGATGACTGTGTTAGTTAGCCAAAGGGGTGCTGATTCAAAGTACCAGAAATCTGTTGGCTTTTATAAAGGGTATTTATTTAGGGTAAAAACTTACAACAGTTACCAGGTCATAAAGCATAGGTTACTTCCCTCACCAAAGTATGTTACCAAGTGTTGGAGGAAGATGGCTGCCAACATCTGCCAAGGTTTAGGCTTCCTGGGTTCCTCTTTTCCCAGGGTTTGTTTCTCTCCGAGCTCAGCTGCCCTGCTCTCTCAAGACCAGCTGTAGACTCTCAGGTGACTGACTTTGTCTCTATCCCCAGGGCTCAATTATATCTGGACTCAGCTGCTCTGCTCCTCTGTGTGCTTACTTCCTGGGCTCCAGCTTAAAACTCCAACTAACTCCTCTGCTCTGCTATCTTGTTTTATCTGTGAGTCTTTGCCTACCAAGAGGATGGGGACTCAACATTCTATGAAATGTTCCAATCAAAGCCCTAATCATAATTTAATCATGCCCAGGTACAGAGCAGTTCACAAACATAATCCAATATCTATTTCTGGAATTCATAAACAATGCCCAACTGCCACATGGCATATAAAATAAGGCTTCAAAAGGAAGGGGAAGAAAAGAAAAAGAAAATGATCAAAAGGGGCATTCCTTTATATAGCTCCACCAAACCCTCCTGTTGACTAGTTCAGGAGGGAAGGAGAGAGCCAAGATACGAATGCAGGCCACATGTCCTGCCTGAACTCTTCCAAAGGAGACCATTGTGGGGGATGAGGGGCAGACAAGCTAACCTAACACCGTTTTGCACATCTTACACATGGCACCTCTTCTCTCCACCTTCCAAATTCTCTCCATCTGCAAGAACTTGTCTCTTGGTGTTTGCACTTCAAGTGAGCTTCTTGTATGCAAGTCCCTCTCCTTTTCTCTCTTGTTCTCCACAGTGGTTCATTCCATTGTCTTCCATGCTCTTTCTTTAATTCCCTTTTCATTTAAGCTGAAGAGGTAGAAATGCATCAACATTGGGTTGGTGGTCTGCTATGACCCTGCACAAATTTGGAGAGGTGGAAAGGTGCTGGATGAAGGAGATAATTCATGGTCTGTTCTGTCCTTGTGCCAGTGAGCACTTGCATCTTTGATGGTGGACTCTCTTTGTCTAGAGATGCTGACATCTAGTTTGTACTCCTGCTCTGCCAATCCAATCACTCCAGGGCCCATGGTGGACTCTGTGTTCTTCTATTAGGCCCATGTGTTGATAAGAGGAATAATAAATAGTCTCAGTAATGTCATACTGCCTAATTAAAAGGAGCCAAATACCAGATGAACTCTACTGAAATGAATTTTTGTATTATCTGTGACTTACTCTTTTACCATTCTTTCTATTCATTCTTTCACAGACTAATCAATAAGTGTTATACTAATTCCCATCTTTTCAGGTGGTGAACCTGGGGCTTAGAGAAAATAACTAATGCATCAGAATCAAGGTCTGATTTCAGTATCTTATAACTTTACTATGGGGGCTGCATATATTTGCCCTTATGTACTTATCCAAGAATCTTCTAATCTAGAAAAAATTTATAAATTATAATGGCATCCCCTAACAACCACCCTAAAATATTAATAGCTTCCCTGTCACTAGTGTGTGAGCTTTGTCTAATAACTTAGTCAATATGAGGTTCATTTTCCTAATTTGTAAAATTGAGATAAGAATATCATACTACTGGGGAGCAAGTGTAGCTCAGGGGTTGAGTGTTTGCTTCACATGCATGAGGTCCTGGATTCAATCTCCAGTACATCCTAAAAAATAAAAAAATAAAAGAATACAGATCCTATAGAGTAACTTTGAGGCTGAAAGTTAAAAGCATGCACTGAAGTGCTATTGTAAACCATAGAACCATGTAGCCATGAGGGGTGAAATACTGGCTCTTTTTCCCTTCAAACATTACCTCTGTGGAGTTTTGAAAGAGAAGTAATTATTTCATCCTGGTCAGTTATTGTCAGGGCTTCATGGGGTGGTAAAGATGGGAATAAAACATGTAGGAGTATATACTTCCTCTTACATGTTATTAACTTGTCCTATTTCTTTCTGTGCATACTCTTTTCTTTATTATACTGAGATAATAAATCATCACCTTCCTCTTTGGGTCTTAGCAGTATTGGATGTGGGTAAACCTGGTGGCCTATTTAGATTATGCTTTCCTTTTACCTGCCCCTCCTTGACATCAAAAGGCTATTTCTATGTGCAAGGTAGAATGTAGAACTAGAACATCAAGGTATCACACTTATTCCTGGCATCAAGTCTCAAACTGAAAGAAGTGGAAATTATTAAGAGTTTTCAGTATATTTTAAAAATGTATAAAATCCTAAGTTATTCACTTCTGAGTCTAGGGACAATATATTTAAAATTTATTAGGTCCTAACATACATATTTCAGGTCTACATTTCTAGTTTCAGAAAAACTTAATTCAAAATCCTATGATTATAGTTATTATTTATACAAGAAAATGGAATAAGTTCCCTTGGGACAAGTGGGTTTTCAGCACTGGATGGATTCAATCTGAGTGATGCATGTTGAAGTTGCTCTACAGTTTCATCCATCAGGTAGACCCAAGATAGAGAGTGGTTTTTAAGTCATTAAATGGTCAACGTGCCCTGCTACCAGCATAACTAAAAGTGGGCATCCATCACTGAATCTAATAGTCTTATTCAAGCCTTAGCTCTGAACCACTTGTCTTCTTCACTCATGTTGCATACACTAACCTACTCTCAACTATTCTGGCTAATGTTTTCAAAGTTATTTCATCAATTAGTACTGAATTCATTGGCTCTTAGTGCCTCAACAATGATTTTCCTTTCTCCCTGGTATGACTTATGCTATCATTCAGGTCTATCTGAGTACAGTGTGACTTTCTCTGTTACAAAGTCAGCTGTGTACCTAATTCCCAACACTGAGTGAGTAGGATCTTGAAAAAGATCATCCATACTGGACTTTGAGAATCTAAAATTAGTTGCATTATTAATTCTTGTGCTTTCACTTAAATAAGGGGAAATTTCTTTCAAGAGGAAGAGCAGATGCTTGTGGAAGGGCTGGAAGCCTACCTATTCAACAATCAGCTGAGTGACACTGATAATTAATTTGACATTTCTAGGACTTGCTTTGCTAATCTGCAAAATAATGTTCAGTATGTCTGCAACTTAAAGGTGAGTAATTATTAAATGAGATTGTTCACACTCCGTGACAGCCCTAATGGACACTCAACACATTTCAAGAAATGTACTCCTCTGTTACAGCATATTTTGTATTATTCTTTTGACATTTTACATGCAATACATTGTATTTCATTATTGGGATATCTCTTTAGTTCACCACAGGGCTGCCCATGCAAAGTACCAGAAATGGATTGGCTTTTATAAGAGAATTTTATTTGGGGTAAAATCTTGCAGTTCTGAGGGAATGAAATGTACACATCAAGGCACTATCAGATAGGGTTGCAAGAGTTAGAAAAGGAGAAAGTTGAGGGTCAACACCCATATGGGCAAAATCTATAAGATGGAAGTATGTAGTTGTGCAGTGGAGGGGCATGACAGCAGTGCAGTGATACTTTCAGGTTGGGTGGTGCTGGTTTTTCAGGAGGGTAGGTTGGGGATGATGGGTTGGACAGTCCATGGAACTGGCGGGAGTTGGGGCAGGGAACAGGTGAACACTGGAGATTGGCGGGTATGTGGTTGAAACTACAAGGTTGAGGATGTTCTTTTGGCAACATGACAGGGAGAGTTACTGGTTTAAGGTGTTGGATGTGGGGGCTATTCAGGACAGAGTGCACCTGGGGCAGGTTTCTAGGTAGTGTTTGAGTGTCATCTTGTCATATTGGGTTGTACCAGTGGGTAGAAACCCACATAATGAGTGGGAAAGTGTTGGACTCCCATCCTGGGGAGTCCTGCTATGTTCTCAAACAGAAGGGTGGGAGTCTATCTAGTGCATAGGCAGTGCCTAGTAGGGGAGGACAGAGCAGTACATCAAGCCATCAATGTCGTTGCAAGTAACTATAGATGTGTTCTTAAAGAAGTGAAGCTTGGTGTCTGCCGTGAATCCTAAGGGGAGAGGGAGGGAGGAATAGAAGAGATGGAACATGGGGCATTTGGGGGGTGATCAAGTGTTCTACATGATCTTGCAATGATGGATACAGGTCATGTTAAATTTCATCAAAATTTATAATAGTTTATGGTTCAAAATATAAACCATAACATAAACCATTGATCATGGTCAGTAGCTATGTCCCAATATTTGTACATCAATTTTAACAAATGTGTTATCCATATGTAAAATGTTATTAATAGGATTAATAGGGGAAATGGGAAAAGGGGGACATGTTGGGTATATGGGAAACCCTATATTGTGTATGTGACTTTTCTATAACCTAAAACTTCTTTGAAGACAAAATGAGAACAGTAAGACATTGAGGAAATAAATGGAAGTAAATGTCACTATATACACAAAACAACAGATCTTACAGTTATGAAAGACATAATATAAAAAAATTAAATTGTTTTCATTATTTTTTATTATTCCAAATCTTTATTTTTTATTTTTTTATTTTCTTAATTAAAAATTTCTCATTTTTAAAACTATCATTACTTCATTTTCTTATAATTGTATTTGGCCATTTTGTTGGCTTCACTTTTTAAGAAGTTTTAGATCACAGAAGGGTTACTAGTATGACAGGGGAGGATCATTTATGTGGAATGTCAGTGATGGAGAATACATGGGAGGAGTGTCACCTGGGCATACATATAAGGCATATAAATGTGTTCTAATGTTCATGGAGCATTGTCACAGTGAGTGGAGACTCCCACAATAATGAAAAGAATATTGAATTCCCATCCTGGGAAGCTTTTCTACATTCCGTAATGGAACAGAAGGATCCCCCTGAGTACAGGGGCAGTGACTAGTGAAGGAGGATCATCCATTGATGGACTTTAATATTGATAACATTACTTATGGACCTTTACACTTGAAATTGAAATTTAGCCTAGTATTATAGGGTGCCCAAGAGTTGCCTTTTTGTTGCTCAAACGTGGCCTCTCTCTAGGCCAAACTCAGCATATAAATGCATTTCTTCCTCCAGTGTGGGACATGACTCCTGGGGATGAGCATCTCTGGCACCAAGGGGTTACTACCAAGCACCAACTAACAATGCAACTGGAAAAACACCTTGACCAAAAGGGGAGGAGGGATGGTAAAGACAAATGAGTTTATATGGCTAAAAGACTTCAAAGTGAGTCAGTAGGTCCTTCCAAAGGTTATGCTTCTGCACGTCTCAGCAGGATCTCTTTGACTGCCAAAATGGATACTACCTCAACAAGTGGGGCTCCTGAGGGCTCTGGAAACACCCAGACACTATAGTCAGGGCAGATAGGTAAGGAGTTTGATGCAGATAGGTAAGGAGTTTATTCTCCCTAGTGTGACAGAGTTAGATTCAATTGTGACTTCCTTAAACATGGCTCTTGTGACCCTTCTATTTGAACCCAAATTAGTACTAGGATTGATTGTTGTATGGCCAAGAGACTAAAATCTTTGGGCTGTCCATGTTCCAGTTGGGCCCAGAATCTCAGCAAAGTTGTAACACTACTCTCCAGCTCATTGTTCTCACCCAGGACAACTAACAAGGAGATGATGATGGACAATGACCATCCCAAGGAACAGAGAGAGTCTACAACTGCAAGCAAGAGAGTCCCATCCATCTGCCCTGGGGATAAAGTTCCCTCTCAATTATAGGTGGAGTGGGCATCACCATCCCAGAATCCTTGGGATTGGGGAATGAACTATGGACTAAAGTAGACTTACTGATATTCTACTGTGGACTTATTGTGATTCTAGCAATGGAAGAACTTTTATCATTGATGTGGAGACAGTGCCACTAGAGGCTCTGAGGGCAGGGAGAGGGAAAAACAGGTGAAATATGGGGGCATTTTCTGGACTTGGGAATTGTCCTGAATGACATTACAATGACAGATATAGGGCATTACAAATCTTGCCATCACCTACAAAAATGTGCGTGAGAGAGTTTAAAATACAATGTAAAGTATAATCCATGCTTAGTGGCAATGCTCCAAAAGGTTTTCATCAATTGTAATGAATATATCACACTAATGAAAGGTGTTGTTAATGTGGGAAAATGTGGGAGGCATAGGGAGTGGTACATATGGGGATCCCCTATATTTTTATGTAACACTTCTGTATTCTAAATATCTTTTTTAGAAAAAACAGGTGAAAGGATAAACAAATTTTACATATCCATATAATGCAATGCTACTTGGTAATAAAAAGGAATGAACTATTAAAAAAAAAAAAAAGACACTGTCATAGCTGTTTTTTCACCAGCCAGCTACTGGTGATCTTGGCATCCTACCGTGTGGCAGTCAGGCATATGGCAGAGCTCATCTCCTCAGCCTTGAGCTGCTTGGTAGGCCCAGCCCCTCAGAGGCCTCTGTCTGTGCTTCTGTGCTCTGCTGACTCCTGACTCTGGGACCCCTCTCAGCCTCTCAGGGTTGCTCTGATTTCCTGCAGTCCTCTATCACATGACAGCTTCTTTTCTTTGTTTCTCTCTGTCTCTGCTTATGTCAAGCTCCAATAAGAGGGCAGAGGCCCATCCTGGGTCACCCCTCACTGATGTGGTCCAATCAAAAGGGCCCCACACCCACAGGAATGGATTGGTTAAAAAAACCTAATTGGGAGAATATGTGGCTCAGGTGATTGAGTGCCTCCTTCCCACATGGAAGGATCTGGATTTGGTTCCCATTGCCTCCAAAAAATGAAACAAAACAACAACAACAAAACAAACAATAAGAAAAAAAATTTTTAAACCCTGTGTGGCTCAGTGGTTGAGCAGTGGCTTCCCACATATGAGGTCCCGGGTTCAATCCCTGGCCCTGCTGATACCTCGAAACAAACAAACAAACAAAAACATAATCTTTCCCTTTTTGGGATTCATCAAAGACCTTCAGACCATTGCAGTATACATGTAGTCCTATTAAATTTTAAGATTGTTGAAAGAAGGGACAGTGCTTACATTTTATAATTTACTCTTGATTGTATTCCATCCAATTTCTGACACATTATAGACATCCCAAAATTCCTGAATACTTGTATTAAAGAAACTACTCTTCTTCTTTCTGTATTCAGTGGTAATGGGTACTATCTGTGCCTAGATATCACACCCTGATGTGCCCCTTTAAGACTATTTATTATATGGTGAGCAGACTCAATTTCCATTTTCATGCTAACCTGCTTCACCCTGGTCTTATTTGAGTTGTGCTTTAATTCCATTTCAGTGCTGCTTCTTACCCTGACTCCTTCTCTCTTGCTTCCGTCCCCTATGCTAACGAATGTGTCCTAAGATAATGTTTGTTCCAGATTATGTTTTTGCAAAAGCATCAGCCTATAACTGCACCATCCTTCCCCATTTGATATGCCTGAATAACTCCTACACACTCTTTAAGACTCTGTGTAGGCCATCACTCTTGGGAGCCTCCCCTGAGCCTTCCAGTTCAAATGAGATATTCCCTGCACACTGTAGGCTAGTGGACCTCATGATACTCCATTCATTTACTTATTCATTCATTCAATTAATAAATAAGGGTCTTAAGGATATATAAAGGAATTTGTACATTATCCAGGGTAAGATGGGGATAAATTGTTGCTGTGTAACAAACTGCTTCTGAAACCCAGTAACTTAAAACAACAATAACTTGTTATTACAACTTACCTATTTGATGTGTGATTGGGTGACAGTGAATCTAGACTGTGCTTGGGTGGACAGTGATGCTGACCCTCATCAAGCCCACTCACGTGTTGGCTGGAGGGAGAGCTTCAGCCCTCGCTTGACTTGGATGGCCAGCTGAGCTGATTCTACACGTGAGTCTCTCTTCTTCTCTGTGAGAGAACAGGCTAGGCAGGGCATGTTCTTCTCACAAAATGGCTGCTACACAAGCGTACAAGTAAAAGCACACCTGTACTTTTCAAGTCTCTGCTTGCATCAGGTCTGCAAATATTTTATTGGCAAAAGCACTTGAAGGGAGGGTGCTCAGAATCAAGGGATAAGAAAATATACATTCTGCCTTTGGGAGGCCTGAGCTTTAAATATGTATTTGGGTGTCAACAGATGAAAGTTAAACCTTTCGTAAGGGATAAAATATCTAATAAATAGCTGTAAAAAAGGGAAAAAGAAGGCCTAGGAAAGAATCTTAAATAATATCAACAATAAGGGATGAGCAAAGGGAGAGAAACTGTCATATAGAATTAAAAGTTCTTAAAAATACTGAATAATATGAGACAGGAGAGCTGAGAGCCATAGAAGCCTCTAGAAGGAAGACTGTAAAGAAACCAGGAATAAAATATAGTGTTCAAGTGTTCAAGTCAAGTCAGGTTAGGGCTTACAATGTACCATATCATATGCCTAAACATTCATATAAATTGTATGCTTCCAGCAGCATTATTCACAGTATCCCAAAGGGGGAAACAACATGAGTGTCCAGCAACAAAGGAATGAGTAAACATGATGTGGTCTACGCATACATGGAATACTATTTTTTTTAAGACTAGACTATTTTATTTATTTTTAAATAAAAAATAATTTTATTCTTTAATTATCTTTTTTTAAAGTTAATAGATCACACAAAAAGTTACATTTAAAAACATAAGAGGTTCCCATATACCCCAGTCCCCACCCCCATCAATTTTTTAATTGTATTTTTTTGAAGATACATAGATCACAAAAAATGCTACATTAAAAAAATACAAGAGGTTCCCATATACGCCCCACCCTACCCTATCCCTCTCCTCCCACATCAACCTCTTTCATCATCGTGGCATATTCATTGCATTTGGTGAATACATTTTGGAGCACTGCTGCACCACATGGATTATAGTTTACACTGTAGTTTACACTCTCCCCCAGTCCATTCAGTGGGTTATGGCAGGATATATAATGTCAAGTGTCTGTCTTAGCAATATCATTCAGGACAACTCCAAGTCCCGAAAATGCACCCACATCATATCTCCTTTGCCCTCTCCCTGCCCTCAGCAACTTCCATGGCCACTTTTCTTACATGGAATACTATTTAGCCACAAGAAAGAGTGAAGTTCTGAGACATGCTACAGCATGGAAGAACCTTGACAATATGTTCAGTACCATAAGCCAGACTCATAAAGACTAATATTTTATGATGCCACTCATAAGAAATGTCTAGAAATAGCAAATTCATGGAGATGGAGTGTAGATTAGAAGTGACCAGGGGATGGGGAGAAATAAAGTGGATGGCATGTTTGGTGTGGATATAGAGTCTGTGTAAATAGAAGTAGTTTTTTCAAAAAAGGTACCATATCAAGCAGAAATAGAGTAGGGTAGTGAGGGAAAAAGGCATATTGAGGTAGGTTGACTAATGGGAAATTAGAGACATGGAAAATCCTCAATTATTTAAGATTGTCTCTGGAGAAAAATAACAATGGGTGGTAGCTGAAGTGAGTGCAGCTGGGGTGGGCTTAATGGCAGTGAAAAGACACATTAGAAGGTGTGCTTTGAAAATACAGAAGGAAAAAGCAATAAATGGAGCTGCCACATCCTGGAGAAGATAGATAGAAGGTTATCTAGATCAAGAAACCAGTCTTAGACACAAAAGAGACATTTATTTTGCTATCATGATAGAATCAAAGGGACAAAAATGGACGTTGTAACTTTAGAGCCTCATTGAAAAAATTTCAATTTCTGATATATTCTTTCTGAAATAAAAGGCAGCCGCTTACCAAAAGCTAAGGTGTTGATGGTAAACTTAGGCTTTGAGGAAAATGGAGGTGGTTAAAATAGCTTTAAAGAAGAAAGGAACAATAAGTTGAGTTATACACACAGAATAGGATTGCTTCTTAACCTGAGAACTGAGCGAAAGTGAGTATATTTTGGCACCAGTGTTCAAAGGCTGGAGTGTAGTCATGGAGATCTCAGGCAGCTAAGTTTACCTAGGGCTGTGGGCGTTACCTGGAGAAGAGAGAAAGGTAGTAAGCTTAGTGAACTGAGAGTTAGGAAGAGAGTTGCAGAAGTGATGGCCCCTTTTCTATGCTTGGTCAGGAAGGTAGGAAATTGAGGGCAAGACTGATAAGTAGGGAGAGTGGAGCTTTTAAGGGACTTGAAGTCTGGATTAGCCTGACGATCAGGTAGAAACTGTTTACAGAGAGAAATGAAAGACTGTGAGATGGTGGTTAGAGGGAGGAAAGCTTCAGAATTAGAGCCCTCTGGCTTCCTTAAGTGAAGGGCTGCCATGTCAGGGAAGCAGTGATCAAAGGTGATGAGAAAGTCAAACACTTATTTTACACATGTGTTCTTGGCATTTCTGAGCAGTACAGGAGGTCCTTGTGGACAGCAGCCATGCCTTATTAATTTTTGCATTTCTGGAAACCAAGTCAGTGTCTGTGCTAGAAGATATACTCATTAAATGCTTTTAGGTGAATCAGTCAATGAGCAAGCTATTAGTTGAGTGTTCTGAATAGCATTATTCCTAGGGCTCCGTATCCTGACTATCTGCTTCCTTGTGGGGCAGCCCGAGCTGCTCTGATACAGTTCCCTGGATTTTTCCACCTAGGATGTTATACTTATTAACCAACACTATGCTGATACTAACACAGCTTGTCCTTAATCTCTCATAACCTTCTCTACAGGAGTAATCCATCTACGTGAGTAAGCACAAACACCATTAAACTCTTACTTGTTCCATCCTTTCCCTTCGCCCACCTGCCAGAGTATTTTTTACTTAGATAAGTGATTATTTTTGCTTTTCATGCTCATACACTTTGTAAAATATTGTGCTATTATCAAATCACTTCTTTTTGCAATTGGAAATTAGAGATGACAAAGTGAAGCCAAGTTGTGGCTAACAGAAACAAGGTGGACTTCTTTTTTAACAAATCAATTTTATTGATACTTATAAAGCATACAATTTATCCAAAGTATACAATTAATGGTATTTAGTATAATCACAAAGTTGTGCATGTATTATTTCAATCATTATTAGATCATTTTCATTATTTCAATGATAATAAACAAAAAACAGACAAACAAGGAAATTCTTCACCTCTTGATCTCTCTCTGTTTACCCTGCTGTACATAGTTGTTATTTATGGCTATTCCTACGCATTTATTTATTTATTAAGCAGTTTTATTGAGATATATTCACATACCCTACAATCTATCCAAAGTGTATAATCAATGGCTTGTAGTATAATCACAATGTTATGCATGTATCAACACAAAAATTTTTAGAACAATTTAATTACTTCAAACAGAAAAATTCCTTACCCCTTAGCATTCCTTCCCTAGCCCTACATAACCACTAATCTAATTCCATTTTTATAAATTGATTTATATTTACATTTTATATAAAATGAATCATACAAAATGTTACACAAAACACTTGAACAGACATTTGTCCAAAGAAGAAATACAAATGGCAAAAAAACATGAAAAAATGTTCAGCATCACTAATAAGTAGGGAAATGCAAATCAAAACTACAATGAGATATCATTTCACACCTATCAGAATGGCCACTATTAAAAAGACAGAAAACTGTAAGTGTCGGAGAGGATGTAGAGAGATACAAACGCTTATTCACATCGGTGGGAATGTAGAATGGTACAGCCACTGTGGAGGACTGTTTGTAAGTTCCTAAAGAAGTTGAATATAGATTTGCCATGTGACCCTGCAATACCATTGCTAGGTATATACCCAGAAGATCTGAGAGCAGTGGCACAAGCAGATATCTGCACACTAATATTTACGTGGCATTATTCACAATTGCCAAAAGTTGGAAACCAGGTATCCATCAACTGATGAATGGATAAATAAACTGCGGTATATTCACAAGATGGAATATTATGCAGCTGTAAGAAAAAGTGAAGTTATGAAACATATAAAGTGGATGAAACTAGAGGACATTATGTTAAGCAAAACAAGCCATACACAAAAGGACAAATACTATATGACTGCACTACTATGAACCAAATATATTGTATATATTGTATATATTGTAGGGTGGTTTTTAATCCATATTATTGGAGGCTTTAATAAAGAAATCAAAAGCCAAGAGTCAGAGAAGACCACATAGGAAGAAGTTGGAAGTCAGTGGAAGCCAGAAGATCAGATACAGAAGGAGATTGTGAACATTGCCATGAGAAAGGGGCAGATATTCAAGCCAAGGATTCCCAGGAATTGCAACAAACCAGCATCAGAACTTTATAGACTTCAAGGAGAAAGTATGGTCTTGCCAACACTTAGATTTTGGAGTTCTAGCCTCCCTAACAATGAGTCAATAAATTTCTGTTGTTAAGCCAACCCCATGTGTGGTATTTTTCATAGCAGCTCTGACAAACTAAGACAACTCTCCTTTGTCTCCAGGGCTCAGGACAGAGCTGGCCCACAGCCTTCATTCTGCTGGTACTCACCTTTTCTTCCTTTTCTCACTTCTACCCAACAAAGGACACAAACATCCTGTGAAGTATATTTTTGCAATCTCCTGAATGCTGGCTCTACAAAATACCACCAGTCAGCCATTGGTAAGACAAAGCTGAATTTATTCTTACTGCATAATTAGGAGAACAGCATTTCACCAAAATCTTGATAGCATCTCAAAAGTGGAGGGACAAGGTAGAGCTCTTGACACTTTGAAGTCTCATGGGATGATTTGGTTAGGATTGGTGAAGAGTCATAATATGATAGTGTAGGTTTGGGGGACACAACAAGTTTAGGATTTTGAGGGAACGGGATCAAAGAGTCTTGAATATAAACTGTCAGTGGATACTTTTAATTAAAGGGAGGTCTTTCAGGAAGTTCCTGGAATGAAAATAAAATAATTTGCAAGAGTTCCTAGGTAACAGTTTCTTGGAATGGTAATGTTATGTTGATGAAGACAGGGAAGGTAGGGTTAAGTTTGTGGGGAGAGCAGGCTGTGTAGGGTACATCGTTTTGATTCTCAATCCTCACATCATGCTTAATGAAAGCAGACTGAAAGGACTGTGTCTTCTCAGCAACAGTGGTAAGATGCTTTCCATGGAGCCCACAGAATTTGTTTTCTTCATCTAATTGAATAAAAATACCAGCAAGTCATTAATATTTCCAATAAAATGAACCATGACAATGTAGTGTTTGTAATTTCTTATATTTTGCTCAGAAAAGGAGATGGGGAGAGAGTAGGAAGAAATATGGGAGAAAGGTCAACATATTTTCCCATGAAAAGAAATTCTGATTATCCTTTAATATTGTAAATCTTGCTGGGTTGTTAAGTAAATCCCACCACCCTTCCCTGACCTCTAACCACCACCATTCTTATGAGGATAAAGTTCAAACTGTTTCCTAAGGTGTTTAATGCCCTTTATGACTTCCATTTGCCTAGTGTAAAACTTCATTTCAGCAGATTTCCTGATTGCAATATGTGCTTTACCACCACCAAATTGCATGATGTATTTGGCCAACTCTTCCTTCCTATCTTCTGTTACATCTACTGGGAAATGCTTTTCTATTTGGATTTCACTTTTCCCTGTGAAATGTGGTTTGGACCTTCCACATTTGGGTGTGGGTGCACTCTACCTCAGGACATAAGATGGGGATGTTCTCATATGTCCTCACCCATAGAGGATGAGCTAGAATAAACAGAATATGCCTTATTCATTTTATTAACTCCCAACCTTTAAAAAAAAGAAGAGATGATGGTTCTTGACTTTGACATATAAATGGGTTGACCACGAAAAGGGTGCATAAAGTAAATTTGGGATACACTGTGTTGAGTTTGTGCAAGGGAATGAAACTGGGCGCAATAGGGAGCAGTGGATTGCTTGTAGAACACAACATGAGGGGAGTCATTGACAAGGCAAATAGGAACTTGAGTTTGTAGGGTCATATAATCACACATTAAGACCTCAAGTTCTTATCCTATAGGAAATAAGAAACAAAATTATGCAAACTAAGAAAAAAATGAGGTCTTTGACAGTGTTTCTTCCCCCTTGCTACTTAAGTATAACAAGGTGGCTTTTTCCACAAAATTTATCAGAGTACTGATGACACTCAGGATCTCAGGCCAATAAGAGTATGAGGAATGGAATAATGGTGGATCACATGGTAATTTTATGACTTTCTTGCCAAGTATCATGGTAATCGTAATCTTTCTAATATTAATGTTAATTGTTGTTAACTAATTCCTAACTTTGTATTAGTTACTATGTTGGGCATTGACTATACAAGATGAAAAGTGTAAGACCCCACTTTAAGGAAGCAGGGACAACAACAGCCGTGCTAGGCAGTAAGTACATTTTCGGTCATGAAAATGATCCACATGGGAACACAGAAGAGCTCCTTTAATGCTGCATGGAAGACATGGAGATAGCTTTCCGGGTGGGTGACCTCTTGCTAGACTCGGAGGTGAGCAGCCATCAGCCAGAGGGAAGGGCATGCCTGCAGAACCTTAGGGCAGGAGCCCACACTAAGGGTGGCCTGACAGATTCAAAGGAGGAGATCCGAAGCCCAGGGAGAGTTTAGGGGTGGATGGCTCTTTGTGGTGAGGGAAGTTTATGTCAGTGAAAGACAACTTGGACAAATTGTGAAAGAAGTTTGGACTTTATTCTACAAACCACTGCTTTTGTAATTGCTTGCTGTGCCCTGTAGGTGAGTCATGAAAATAATCTAGTGGAGCCAAACTAAGTTGCTACATCAAAGAGAATGTGAAAGAATAAAATAGGCTAGAACAGAAAATATCAACATACTTTGCAAGGAGCAACCCCAAATTGCTTTGTTGAACTATTCTTTCTGTGCATGGGTGGGGGAGGGGAGAGAGAGAGCGTGTGAGGGAGGAGAGTGAGCATGTGCATGCACTTCAGTACTTTGGAGCTAGTGAAGATCATTTGGAGGCCACTGGGAAAGGCAGTAGGAAACCACGGAATGATTTTTCACTGAGATTGGAAGCCATAGGCAGACTCTCATTTTAGAGAGATCACTTTGGCCGCACTGTAGAATTTTCAGACTTGGAAGACCAACTAAAGTATCGTTTATTTGCAAATAGATTTGAAAATTAGATGCAAACTCCTAGTCAATTTAATTTCAATTAAAATGGGAGGCACTCCCCACCAACTGCCCCCCTCCCCAGGCAGTTCCCAACTGGGGACTGAGGCATCTTCACCTCTAGTTATGTAACCCTGGACTCAGCTGCTCCTTCCCTGTGCTGCAGGGAGCCTGCCCAGAAAGAAGTAACACAGCAAATATCTGCTAACATAGCTCGGGTTAGCTATGGAAGGGTTGGTTTTAAAGAAATTTTTTCTCCAAGATGAATTTGATTGATTTGTCCAGCATTGTCTCTGTCTACCTATGGTGATTCTTTCTCTGAGACAGAGAAGAAAATGGCAATCATATCTCCTTTTAAATATTTAAAATTCCTTCTCGTGTTTACTTCATATTTTCTGGATGGCCCTTAAGCCACTTTTAAACTTTCAGGTTGAACTGGATAGACAGTAAAGTCACAATATAGATTAGAAGAAATATGGCTCTGAGAGGCTTCAAGATACTTAGGACTTCATGGAATTTCCTCCATTAGTCCCACAGGAGACATTTATTGAATGCCTGTGATCAGCCAGGAGCTATTCTGGGGTATAGAGACATAGCAGTGTACAAAAAGAAATGGAAAATAAATTTTTAAAATGGAAACACATTTTTTTCAGATGAGGGTGAAGTCTCTGGAGAAAATAAGACCAGGTTGAAGGGGTTAGGAGGTGCTGGATAGGGGTGTTGTTTTATTTAGATTGTCAGAAGTACCCTTATCTCGAAGGTGACATTGGAGCAGAGCTCAAGGGGAAGGACTAAGACTAAAATGGTTCAGGAAAAGGTGAAAGCAGTTACAAAAACCCTTACATAGGACACTTAATAGAGATTGGAAAACCTAATGCAGAGAGAAAGGGGTATCTGGAGGAGATACCTGGAGGAAATGAAGTTACAGGCTATGTCAGCTGGCCCACGCAAGCCAGGCTCCTGTGTTTCCTACTCAAAGATTAGAGGGTAGGTAGGAGACCCTAAATTTCCCTCCCAGAGTGACATTCTAAAATGCCTAGCTTTCTTTCATTCCTTATCATTTAAAATGAATGCAATGAATTTAAACACCCCAGTTCTTTTGGAATAGCCACATGGATGTTGGTTTTCCCAGGTCTGGAACAAGGTGTGAAAAGCCAAAGCTTAATTTTCCATGCAAATCCATACAGGCAGATTTGAAACTTAATCTTAAAAATGATAACAATCTAGCACAGTTCTACTCATTTTTTCTATGGAAACCATACAAAGCCATATACAAATATTCCTTGTCTGACTGCACTCACTTTGTATTATGTAATAAAAAACTGCACTTTGGGAATTTAGGGAGAATCTAGCAATATTTACCAAAAATGGATGAGAAGAGGATGTTACTGGTTTAAGTGAAACCTCGTTGGAATTGTTTTTCTTTTTCACTTGGTACGTGGATGAACAATGTGTTTCAGAACTTCTCAGAAAACACTTCTGTGAAATGATACTTGATTGTGGAGGGCAGGATTTCGGAGAGCCGCAGTTGTTGAACTAACCAGGAAATGAAACAAACCAAAACAACTGAACAAAAAGAAAAACTTCTGTCAAAAGGAGACTTCTGTAAGTCCCAACATCTGCAGCTACAAATGGTTCCAGTAACCTAACATGGTTAGAGAAGGCATTTGTGTGATCTAAAAGTTTCTCCATTGCCAGAAGGTAGAATGCATTGAACTCGTGTCATTCTCTTTGGAGAAAGAATCCTTCAAAAAGACCAATCTTTACTGTGATCTTTCTGGGTTCCAGTATGGTGTAAAGAGAGGAAGAGAGGAGATTTTTAGCATTAATTGCACAGAAACATAGACCTGGTATAATGGTGACAAGTTCTATTCCCTTAAGCGAGTTATTAATCACCCCAATTCCTCGAAGAATCATAGGAAACACATATTCATACACACACACGTATTAATTCCAAATAATTCCATGTACACTCAGCAAATGCTCACTGACAAAGAATTCAGGCCAGACTGACCATAGGAGGATCATGTGTTTTTTACTCATTTGTCATCAGCAGGGCGGGAGGTTGGTATAGGGATTTTGATACACTTTCCCTGGTGAGGAATAACATTTTAGATTGCACCCTGAGTCTAGTCTACTTCATCATATATCATTGATTTTATGAGTGGGTTGAAAATTCATTAAAATCTACCTAGAAAATTATCACTAAGTAGTAGATCCCACAGCTGGCACCTAGGCAAAAGGAAAAACCACGTTACAGAGCTCTTTAACAACCTAGTCATGAGGAGAATCCTAGCAGCTCCATGAGCAACCTTTCCATTTATGTAATCATGAAACCTTTTAGCTGGTACTTCAAGACAGATACCACATTATTTACAATAACCAGAAGACAGGTGCCATCTCCTTTAGCCTAAGGGGTATGAGATAGAAAACGCAGATGTCTTACAGTCTGCTTCTCTTATTTTTATAAAGTTGCATTCACTCTTCACCTCTGTCACTCTCTTAGGACTTCCTGGGGTGGGTATTATTACCTTCCTTGTAAGGCTGTGGATGCTGAAGTTGCTAGGTGAGGTTTAAACCAGATTCATACAGGGAAGTAATTGATAAGACTGGGATTAAATTCCCAAATTCAGAAATGCTTTAACCTAAACCTTATGCTGAGTTGGCACAGGGGAGAGAGATGGGTTCTGGAAAGAAGATGCTGCTTTCAGTTTTGGAAATGTAATTTTAGAAGCCCATGGAGGAGGAGGTTCACCTGGGTATACATATAAGGCATATGAATGAGTTCAGTGTTCATGGGGCATTGTCATGGTGGGTGGAGATGCACACAATAACTGGAAGAATACCCAATTCCCATCGTGGGAAGTTCTGCCACATTCTCTAATGGGACAGCAAGAATCCCACAAGAACAGGGGCAATGACTAGTGAAGGAGGATGGACCATTGATGGGCCCTTGATATTGATGACTACACTCATGAAACTTTTTAGGTTGAAACTTAGTTTAGTATTATCTGTTGCCTAAGAGTTACCTCCTGAGAGTCTCCTTGTTGCTCAAAAATGGCCTCTCTCTAAGCCAAACTCAGCATATAAATGCATTACCTTCCCCCTAGCATGGAACATGACTCCCAGAGATAGCCTCCATGGCACTGAGGGATTACTACCAAGCATCAACTAGCAATGAAACTGGAAAAAGAGCTTAATCAAAAGAGTGAAAGGGTAAAGACAAATGAGTTTATATGGCTAACAAACTTCAAAGTGAGTTGGGAGGTCATTCCAGAGGTTATGCTTATGCGTGTCTTAGCAGGATCTCATTGACTGCCATAGTAAATATTGCTTCAAATAGCAGAGCTCCTGTGGGATCTGAGACATCCAAACACTATAGGCAGGGCTGAAAGGTCAGGAGTTTGGTGCTCACCAGTGAGCCCTACTGTGGAATTTATGCTCCCCAGTATGACAGAGTTGAACTCAGTTGTGGTTTCCCTACATGACTCTTCTGCCCCTTTTAGTTGAACCTATAGTTACTTCTAGAGTTGATAGGTTTATGTCCAAGAGACTAAAATCTTGGGGCTGTCCATGTTCCAGTTGGGCCCTGAATCTCAAAAGAGTTGCAAAACCTACTCTCCAATTCATTGGTCTCACCCAGAACAACAAACAAGGAAATAATGATGGACCACGCATCCCAAGGAACAGAGAAAGTCTGCAACTGCAAGCAAGATGGTCCCATCCATCTGCCTCATGGGATCTAAACCCCCTCTCAATTAGAGGCAGGGTGAGCATCACCATCCAAGAATCGTCAGGATTGGGGAATGAATGATAGGACTTACAGTTATTCTTCTATATATCATTAGTCTAGTAATGGGAGAATTTTTATTATTGACGTGGAGGCAGTGGCCACTGGAGATTTTGAGGGGAAGGAGAGGGAAAAAATAGATGTATTATAGGGACATTTTCAGGGCATTGGACTTGTCCTGAATGATGCTGCAATGACAGATACAGGCCACTATATATTGTCATAACTTACAAAATTCTGCAGAAGGGAGTTTAAACTATAGTGCAAACTATAATCCACACTTAGTGGCAATGCTCCAATATGTATTTATCAATTGCAACAAATGTACTACACTATAATGGGGGATGCTGTTAATATGGGAAAGTGTGGGAGAAGGAGGGAGTGGGGCTTATGGGAATCCCCTATATTTTTATGTAACATTTATGTAATTAAAGTTTCTTTAAAATAAATAAATAAATAACCACAGTCAATGCAGAGGAAAGTCACAACAGGCCTGTGGAAAGGTTGTCTGGAGGTCAGAGTTACTCCCAGTTCCCCTCCATTGAAGATTTGGATTGGGAAGTGGTTTGTATCCAAGTCACCCCTGACTAGCTCTAGAGCACACATGGTAGAGGAAGAGCTGCAGCTTCAAATATGGCTATGAGTCTCCAAAAGAGCAAGGAGGTTATCAGAGGGGTCGCCCTTATGCACACCTCAGCAGAGTCCCAGAGACAGATAAAGTAGATACAACCTCCAGTATGGGTTCTTCTGAGGGCTACAGAGACCCACAGGTTCTATGGTCATGGCAGATGGAATTCAGTGTCATGTCAGTTGGCCCAACTTTGGAGTTTGTGCTTCTGTGTGATGGAGCTGGATTCAGATGTGATCTTTGTTCACAAGCCTCTCCTGTTACTTTTACTGGAACTGTAGTTGGTGCTGGGGTTTAGTGTATACCCAGGGGACCTGAATCTCTGGACTGACCATGTAATAGCCAGGCCCTGAGCCTCAACAGACTTGCAACTCCTACATTCTGGTTTATTGGACTTACCCCGCTCAGTTAACATGGAGGTGAAGAAGGTTAACCACCACACCAGGGATCTAAGAGTGCCTACAACTGAAAGCAGAAGAATTGCATCCAGCATCCATGTGGAATCTAAGCCCCTCTTGATATAGATGTGGAGTGAACACAACCATTCCAGGGTCCACAGGATGGAGGAATAGAGTATGGATTGGAGTGGACTTACTGATATTCTGTTCATGAACTATTGTGATTAGTAATTGAAGAAAATGCAGCATTGGTGTGGAGAAAGTGGCCATGGTGGCTGCTGGCGGTAGGGAGTGGGAGGAAGAGATGTGATGTGGGGGTGTTTTTGGGACTTGGAGTTGTCCTGGGCAATGCTGCGGGGATAGTTACCAGGCATTTTATGTCCTCCCATGGCCCACTGGGTGGACTGTGGGAGAGTGTGGGCTATGGTGTGGACCATTGACCATGAGGTACAGCGGTGCTCAGAGATGTATTCACCAAGTGCAATGAATGTCTCATGATGATGGAGGAGGTTGTTGTTATGGGGGGGAGGAGTGGGGTAAGGGAGGGTGGGAGGTATATGGGGACCTCATATTTTTTTAATGTAACATTAAAAAAATAAAGACAAAAAATTAATTTAATGAAAAAAAGAAAAATAAATAAATAAATAAATAAACAAACAAACAAATAAATAAATAATATGGATCTCTGTCTTAGCTATGTTCTTTCCATGTGGTCTACCTGCACTCTGGCTTTTCAATTCCTACAAGAATTCCTACAAATCTTATATGATCTGGAACTTCTGCCTTTGACATTGTTGGAGAGTGAAAAGGTATTCTGCCTCATTCTTATTCTTCTTTCTCCTAGGCGCAATACTGATCCCTCCCTAGTACATAGGCTAAGTCTCCCTATGTACTGTTTATGACCATTTACATCTGACATTTTAAACCTCTTATTGTTGCCCATTCTGTTCTTTTCTTCAGAACTGAAATTATAGATCACCTTTCAGATGTTATTGGGGTGGGGACACAGTTATTTCTGTAGATTGTTGATTTCATCAGTAAAGTTATTATTTTATTTATTTTACTACTTTCAATCTTAAGAAGATGAATTTTCTCAACCCATCCTCTTTTAGATTCATTCTGTCTCTTGGGTCCACATGTAATAACCTCTATGCAATGACTTTAGATGCTGCTTTTCAGTACTCAAAAAATTTTCCTAAACAATCCTTAGTGAAAAGATTTGAGAGCATGGATTGGAGATAGATCAGAGGAGCAGGACTAAAGGAAGAAAAAATATTTTAGAATTTTAATGCTTATTTTCACATACATCTGTTGTTCTAAGGAGAAACCATAATTGACCAGAGAAGCAAAATTCTTCTCATGCCTGTTCCACCCCTTGGTTCTCAGGTTCTGTTAGACATTGTTTCAGCATTTTGAGGATCTACTGTTTAATGTGTACACATTTATTCTCATTATGTCTTCCAGCTGAATTATTTTATTGTTGTGTGAAGTGCCTCTTTATCTTTAGTACTTTGTTTGGTTCAGAAGTCTACTTGATCATATGTTAACCCAGGCATTCTGTTGTTGTTGTTTTTTAATTTAAGATGAAAACAACAAAACACTGATGAAAGGAATCAAAGCAGATATAACTAGAACATGCCCTTTGATTGCTTGAAGGACTTCTCTGGTACTTATGCACAGATATTCTTTTTCAGCATGTTGGAAACAGTATTTTATATTTTAATTTTAAAAGAGTTATGAGGAAGCAATAGGAAGAATAGAACTCTTTCTGTCCTTTTAAAGGAATGTCTTTTTTATATCCTATTGGAGAAATATAGGTTTATGGTTTGGAAAACTCAACATAGTAAAAATGTCATTTCTCCCCAAATTTATCATAGACTTAATGCTATACCTGTAAAAATCTCAACAAGGATTTCTCTAGACAATTGCAAGACAATTTATTCTAAAATTTATCTTGGAAAGCACAGGCAATCTTGGCAAGTAAAAATAAAATGGAGGGGAGTGGATGTGGCTCAAGCAATTGAGTGCCTGCTTCCCACAAGGGAGGTCCTAGATCTGGTTCCTGGTACCTCTTAAAACAAAAACACAAACAACAAGCAAACAAACAAAAAAACCAACTCAGGGAAGCCAATGTAGCTCAATGGTTGAGTGCTGGCTTCCCACATATGAGGTCCTGGGTTTCATTCCTGGCTCCAGCACCTCAAAAAAAAATTAAAATTAAAAAATAAAATAAAATGGGGGGAATTACTCTACTCAATAATAAGCCTTACCGTATAGCTATCATATTTAAGACAGTGTGATAATGGAAGGAAGGGTAGATGCAAATATAAATGGAACAGATTAGAGGACTCAGAAATAGATCCACACAAATGTTCTCAAGTGTTTTTGACTAAGGTGCAAAACCACTCCAATAGAGGAAGAGTCATTTTGTCATTTTCTCAACAAATGGTACTAGAGCATTTAGATATCCACAGATAAAAAAAAAAAAAGAACTTTGAGTCAACTCTCACTCTATTCAAAAATTACAAAAGTTAACATAAAGTAGATCATGGACTTAATGGAAATTGCAAAACTATAAAAATATTGGGAAAAAATTAAGAAAACTGCAAGATCTAAGCCCAAGGAAGGTGTTCTTAAACTTGACACCAAAGACAAAATCTCTAACAGGGGTAAACTAGTAAATTGGACGTCATCAAAAAATTTTAAACTTTCTCTTTGAAGGTTCATGTGAAGAGGAGGGAAACACAAACTAAAGACAGATAAAATTGCACATGATTTACCCTCCACCTGCTACTGTTTGGAGATCCTTTCCTCATTTAGGAAACTCAGAATCCTGCAAGGACTCATCTCAGATATTGTCTCCTTTATAGAGCCTTACTGCTTTTTAAATGAAAAACAGACAAACAAGAAAAACTCACTTCTCAATCTCTCTGTTTCTACTATTGAACATAGAATCTTATTTTTGAATGCATTATTTGCTCATTGCTCTCATTCAATCATTAGACAACTAATTATTGGGTGCTTCTTATTGTGTCTGGCACTGTTCTTATATTGTAAACAGCTTGAAGATCCTGCCAACAAAGAATATGCTGCTGTCTGATGGAGGTGCAATCATTAAATTTGTCATTGAGGTGCAGAGTGATAAGTGGTATGAGAAGATAAGTTCAGAATGCCAAAGGAGCTGCTGAAGGGTTTTGCTACTGGCTTAGAGCATCAGGGAAGGATCAGCTCCTACCACAATGTAGTACAATTTTTGTTAATGTGACTATTCCTGCCTTTCTTCTGGGAATTCCTAAAAGATACAGCTTTTATTCTCTTTATCTTGGTAGCATTAGCATTAATGCTTAGATCAGTTTCTGGAACCTGGTAGTACCTCATATATGTGGGATAAATGAATATGAAATGAAGGTGATTGATATTTCTCATTGAAGACCCGAAGGCTGGAAGGTGAAATCTTTTATCCCAATGGGTGCTCTGTGGAATTTCAGCACCTGGCTCTCTCTAGACTTTGCATGCTCACCTCCTCTAGTGCTGACATCTCTAGTTGTAGGAAACTTCTTACTCATACTGTCTTCCTATAAAATCCAGAAAGGTCTTACACGAGATTCTGGATGTCACTTCTGATGCTATCCAGCACCAATCTCTTTGAAATAATAGCTCTAAATTATTTTAATACAACTATTTAGAGTTTTTGCCTCCATGGCTTATACTCCCTTAGTCCATAACTAGTGTTTGTATGGGAAAAAAAGACAAAAAATAGAACAGGAACAAAATCAAACAATAAAAATAAATCATCAAGCCTTTAGCTTTTTTGGTATATGTCCAAATACAAAATACAGTGTAAATTTGCTCCCTGTTTATGGGTCCATTTCCAAGGAATTCCTGCTTAAGTTGTAGAAAAGTCACCTTATAATAACATTTGCAGTGGTTAGGTAATTAGACCTTCAGGCAAAGAGCCAAGACAGTTTTCATTATCCTACTTTTTACTTCTACAGCATGACCTTGAGGTCCCACAGCTGAAAGTAGAGTAGCGTTTTTTTATTCTTGTCCTGGTTGTGTTAAATATAACTTTAGAGATAACATAACTCCATTCTCTCATTTTACAAATGTCTAATATAAATTCCAGGAAAGTTAAGCATTTTTAAGTAACTAAACCAAGGCACTGTTAATAATTTATAAACTGAATGTGTTCCATATCTTCCTCATCTTACCACTGAACCTTCATGGAAATCAGGAAATACCCTGTTTCCTATAAATATCTGAAAACAATTAGCATAGCTCTGTACACTTACATGACATCCAAAATGTCAACAAAAATGCCATTTTCTTAAATAACTTTGGCAAAATGGGTATGGAAATTTATATGTATATGAAATGATATCTCTAGATGAAAAACAATGTTGAAAGCTATGTGAATTATCTGATTTGGAAGCCTTTGTAAAAGCTGTTAAGTTGCATTGCTATTTGCACTACTGCTCTCTTGGCCTTAAAATACTGATTTTTTGTCAAGCCAGACTGAGATTTTCTTTATCTTCTCATACTGAAGTGAAGCACTTCAGAATATGACTGTTATTTACTTTTTTGTTATTTTGATTTCTTTTTCTAAGAATTAGATAACCTGTACCTACCTTTAAATTTCAAACCACAGTTACCTTTTCATGATAAAATTTGTACCTAATTGAAAGATATTGAAACTTGTTTCATACTGATATATAAAGCAGAACAATTGAGACTGGGATGTTAATAAGCTAACAGAAAGAAAACTGAATCATTCTGGGAAGATGGTATCAGAGTAGGCAGGCAGGGCTCAATTCTCAAAAAAAAACAACAACAGAGAAAGGACTAAAAGCTGTCCAGGGAAGCTGTTTTGGGTGTCAGCAAACCAGTATACTGCTGTGCAATCCCCAGGAGGGTGGGAGACAGAGAGATGAAGAACCCAAAACAACAAACCTGAGTTACTAACCCCCTTTGGCAACTGGGAAGGGCCCCATTCCCCACCCTCAAGACTTTAAGCTTGGATAAAACCCCTGACTTGCTGCAACCAACTGAGAGGGAAACAGATGTCTTCCTTCCTGGTCATCTATTACAAGGGAGGAGGAAGTCTATGTTAGAGATAGAGAGTGGCTTCCCTTTAGTGAATTTGGCCAGCAGAGCCCACTTTGAATACCTGCTCTGACAATACAAGAAACACACAAAAGTGGAGGTTGAAATAAACACCTCCTTGGAAAGATTCACAGTCAAGCACCATCAGCTGATGACCAGGAAACTACAAGGAAAAAAACAGCCTTTTGCTTTCTTTTTAGCTGGAAACCCTGGGAAAATATCTGAGCCCCATTACTACCTCTCTGGCCCAATTTTGATCATTGAAGCTGGGTAATTTTATTTATTTATTTATTTTTAAGATTTTATTTATTTATTTAATTCCGCCCCCTCCCCTGGTTGTCTGTTCTTGGTGTCTATTTGCTGCGTCTTGTTTCTTTGTCTGCTTCTGTTGTCATCAGCGGCACAGGAAGTGTGGGCGGCGCCATTCCTGGGCAGGCTGCACTTTCTTTTCACACTGGGCGGCTTTCCTCATGGGTGCACTCCTTGCGCGTGGGGCTCCCCCACGCGGGGGATACCCCTGCGTGGCACAGCACTCCTTGCGTGCATCAGCACTGCGCATGGCCAGCTCCACACGGGTCACGGAGGCCCGGGGTTTGAACCGCGGACCTCCCATATGGTAGACGGACGCCCTAACCACTGGGCCAAAGTCCGTTTCCCTGAAGCTGGGTAATTTTAAAGACTCAGAATAAATTGACCAAAAATCAAGGAAGAGCTGTGGGAAAAAAAAAAACACTAGAAAAGAGAGAGAAATTAACCATGAGAATAAATTCACCAACATATTCAGATGTTTAGAAATCAGCAAAAAATTTAGAAACCATACTAAGAAAGAGAAAGAGATGGCCTATCCAAAGGACCAAACCAAATATCCTGATGAGATATAATATTTTAAGGCAACTAATCAATGATAATCACAAATTTTTAAAATCGATTCGAAGAGTTGAAGGAAAATATGACTAAAGAAATAAAGGATATTAAGAAGACAATGGGTGAGCATAAAGAATAATTGGAAAGCTTGCAAATAAAAGTAACAGAGCTTATAAGAATGAAAGAACAATGGATGAGATTACAGAATTAGTGATTTCTAGGAAGGAATATCTGAACTAGAAGAGACAGGAGAACAAAAGAGGAAAGATGGGAAAAACTGAAACAGGGTCTCAGTGAATTGAATGACAATGAAAACCACACAAACACACATGTTATTGGAATCCCAGAAGGGAAAGATTATGGAAAAGGGAAAGAAGGAGTATTTGAAGAAATAATGCCTGAAAACTTAATAACCCCTATGAAAGACATAAATATCAATATCCAAGAAGGACAGCATACCCAAAGCAGAATAAAACTAAATGGACTTACTCTGAGACACCTACTATTCAGAAGGACAAGCATAAGAAATAAAAGATTCTGAAAGCAGAAAGAGAAAAACAAAGCATTACATACAATGGAACCCCAATAAGATTAAGTCCTGACATCTCATCAGAAACCAAGGAGATGAGAAGAAAGTGGTATAGTATTTAAGGTAATTAAGGGGAAAAGCTGCCAGCCTAGAATTCTGTATCTGGCAAAACTGTCCTTCAAAAATGAGGGTGAGTTTAAAGTCATCACAGACAACCAAAACCTGAAAGAGTAGGTTAACAGGAGACCAGAATTATAAGAGACACTAAAGTGTTACAGCCTGAAAGAAAAAACAAGGGCAAGAGACTTGGAGAAGAATGTGGAAATGAAGATTATTAGAGGGTAAATTAAAGGTAAAAAGACAGAAAATAAGAAGATATGACAATGGAAGTAAAAAGGATAAAATGGACAAAATAAGTAATGCCTTTACAGTAAGAACATTGAATGTTAATGACTTTAATTCCCCAATCAAGACATAGACTAGTGTCAACCACGGGTTCAGTAAAAGTGACAGAAACCACATGTGCAGAAAGGTCACATCTGAGTCCAATTCCATCACACTCAGGAACACAAATTCCAAAGTAGGGCCAACTGACACAGTGCTGAATTCCAGAGCCATTTGCCATGACCATAGAATCTGTGGGTCTCTGTAGCCCTCAGGAGAACCAGTACCTGAGGTTGTATCTTCTTTGGCTGTTCTGGGGTCCTGCTGAGGTGTGCATAAGTGCAACCTGTCTGATGACCTCCTGACTCTTTTTTGAAGACTCAGCCATGTAAACTCATTTGTCTTTGCCATTTCTCCCTTTTATTCAAGGTCAAAAATCAGTTTTTAACACATGATCCTACATGTAGCCTGAGATATTCTGCTGGTCTGAATTGACCCTTTTATTCAAGGTCTTATTCTAGTTACATCACCAGCTGGTACTTGGTAGTAATCCTTGGTGCCAAGGAGGCTCATCTGTGGGATTCATGTCCCACACTGGGGGGAAGGTAATGTGGGGGAATTTTCGGGAGTTGTCCTAAATGATATTGCCGAGACAGATGCTGGACATTATATATCCTGCCATAACCCACTGAATGAACTGGGGGAGAGTATAAACTACAATGTAAACTATTACCCATGCGGTGCAGCAGGGCTCCAAAATGTATTCACCAGATGCAATGAATGTGCCACAATGATGAAAGAGGCTGTTGATGTGGGAGGAGTGGGGTAAGGGGGTGAGTGGGAGGAATATGGAAAACTCTTATATTTTTTGAATGTAACATTACAAAATAGAGATTGTAGGGAAAAAAAGACATAGACGGATAGAATAGGTTAAAAAAAATAAGCCATCTATATGCTATCTACAAGAGAATCACTTCAGATTTAATGACACAGCAAGGTTGAAAGTGAAAGGTTTGGAAAAGATATTCCATGCAAATAGTAAAGAAAGAAGCACTAGAATAGTAATATTAATATCAGTCCAAGTAGATTTTAAATGCATAAGACATGACAAAGATCATTTTTAAGTAGTGAAATGGACAATTCACCAAGAATAAATAACTATAATAAATATCTATGGACCTACCTGGGTGCCCCAAGATACCTGAGGAACACACTGCCAAAACTTAACAGAGAAACAGATGTCTCTACAATATTTAGAGGATTCAATTTGCCACTCTCGGTATTGGATAGAACATCTGGAGAGAAGATAAATAAAGAAACAGAGAGTTTTAATAATATTATAAATGAACTAGTAGACAATTATATAACATTACAACCCCAAACAGCAGGATATACATTCTTTTCAAGTGCTATTGGATCCTTCTCCAGGATAGACTATATGTGGAGTGACAAGACAAGACAATAAATTTAAAAAGAGTGAAATTATACAGAACACCTTCTTTGACCATAATGGAATGAAGCTTGTAATTAATAATGGATGAAAAAGGGGGAAATTCATAAATATATAGAGATTAAACAATATACTCTTAAATAAACAGTGGGTCAAAGAAAAAAATGCAATATAATTCAGTAAATATCTTCAGATGAGTGAAAATGAGAACACAGCATATAAAAATCTATGGAAAACACAAAAGCAGTCCTGAGAGGGAAATTTATAACTCAATATTTCAATAAAAAAGAAGAGGGAAGTAGATATGGCTCAATCAGTTGAGTGCCCAAAGGAGGTCCCAGGTTCAGGTCCCAGTGCCTCCTAAAAGAAGACAAGCAGACACCACTTCCACTGCAATGAACTAGCACTGCCCCTCCCACGGTAAGCTGCAGGTGCTACAAGACAGCAGATTTCACAGCCTATGGGGAGTGGATATGGCTCAGTCCATTGGGCACTGGCCTCTCATGTGGGAAATCCCAGGTTCAGTTCCTGATGCCTCCTGGAGAAGACAAACAAACAATGAGCAGATAGATGACAAACCCATCTGGGAGAGGGGGATAAGTAAGGGAAAAATTAAGTAAAGAAATACATCTTAAAAAAAGATGAAGAAAGAGCTAAAATTGAAGATTCAACTGCACAACTGGAGGAGCTATAAAAAACAAAACAGCCAATTAATCCCAAACCAAACCAAAGGAAAGAATAATAAAGATTAGAACAGAAATGAATGAAATTGAGAACAAAAAATAAAACAATAGAGAGAATCAAGAAAACCGAAAGATAGTTCTTTGAGATGGTAAACAAAATTAATAAACTCTTGACTAGACTGATAAAAAATAAAGAAATTGCAAATAAATAAAATCTGAAATGAGGGGGGGGGCATTACTACTGACTCCACAAAAACAAGAAAGAAAATAGTAGGATATTATGAACAACTTATGCTAAAAAATTAGACAATGTAGACAAGATGGACAAATTCCTAGAAACACATGAATAATCTATTTTGACCTCAGAAAAAATATATAATCTCAAGAAACCAATCACAAATAAAGAGTCATCAAAAACTTCCCAAAGATGGAAAACCCTGGACTAGATGGCTTCACAGATGAATTTTACCAATCATTCAAAGATGATCTAACATCAATCTTGCTCCAGCTCTTCCAAAAATTTGAACAGGAAAGAATTTTACCAACTCATTCTATGAAATCAACATCACCTTATTGCAAAACCAGGTAAAGACACTATGAAAAAAGAATATTACAAACCAATTATTTCTAATGAATATAGATATAAAAATCCTCGACAAAATACTGCAAACCAAATCCAAAAGCACATTAAAATAATTATACACCAGGATCAAATGAGTTTTATCCCAGGTATGCAAGGGAGGTTCAAACAAGAAAATCAATTAGTGTAATAAACCACATTAATAAATTGAAGAAGAAAAATCACACGACCCTCTTGATTAATACAAGGAAGTCATTTGACAAAATACAAGCATCCTTTCTTGATAAAAACTCTCAAAAAGATAGGACTAGAAGGAAACTTTCTGCATATAGTAATGTGCATATATGAAAAACCTACAGCTAGCATTGCTCTCAATGATGAAAGACTAAAAGATTTCCCTTGAGATCAGGAACAAGGCCAGGATTCTCACTGTCATCACTGTTATATAATATTGTGCTAAAATTTGTAGCTAGAGCAATTAAACTAAAAAAAGAAATAAAACACATCCAAATAAGAAAGGAAGAAGTAAATATTTTATTATATAGTTTTATGATCACTACATATTTCGCTATATGATCCTTTGTCTAGAAAATCCTGAAAAATCCACAACAAAGCTACTAAAACTAATAGATGAGTTCAGCAAAGTGGCAGAATAGAAGATTAATACTCAAAAATCAATAGTATTTCTATACACTACTGATAAGGAATCAGAGGAAGAAAATAAGAAAAAAATCCATTTATAATGAAGACTAAAAGAATGAAAAATTTAGTGATAAATTTAACCAAGGACTTAAAGGACCTGTATTCAGAAAACCACAAAACATTGCTAAAAGAAACTGAAGAAAAATAAATGGAAGGGCAATCCATCTCTGTGGCCTGGAAGACTAAATATTATTAGGATGTCAATTCTACTTAAATGATATACAGATTCAAGGTAATCCCAATAAGAAGTACAACAGCTTTTTATTTGCAGAAATGGAAAAGTCAATCATCAAATTTATTTGGAAGGGTAAGGGCCCCTAACAGCCAAAAACGTCTTTAAAAGAAGAATGAAGGAGGAGTCTCACTTCCTGATTTTAAAGCATATTACTTAGCTACAGTGATAAATAAAATAAATAAATAAATAAAAAGGAAACAGCATGGCACTGGCATAAAGACAGACAGTTTGACCAATGGAACTGAATTGAGAATTCAGAAATTGACCCTCACATCTATGGTCAAGAGATTTTTGACAAGGCTGTCAAGCCCTCCCTGCTGGGTCAGAATAGTCTATTCAACAAATGGTGCTGTGAGAACTGCATAGCCATATCAAAAGGAAAGTAAGAAGACCCCTATCTCATATCCAATATAAAATTAATTTAAAATGGATCAAGGACCTAAATATAAAGGCAAAAACCATAAACCTCTCAGAAGAAAATGTAAGAAAATATCTTCTGTATCTTGTGGTAGGCAGTAGTTTCTTAAACCTCATACCCTAAGCATGAGCAACAAAAGAAAAAATAGATAAATGGATCCTCCTCAAATTTAAACACTTTTAGAGTGGGTCTACCTCAGTGGTTGCATGCCTGCTTTTCATGTGCAAGGTCCCAGGCTAAATCCCCAATGCCTCTTAAAAATAAACACTTCTATATAAAAATTAACTCAGGATGGATGAAAGACCTAAATATGAGAGTTAAGACCATAAAACTCCTAGAAGATAATATAGGGAAGCATCTATGAGATCTTGTAGTAGGAAGTGGTTTCATAAACTTTAAACCCAAAGCATGAGCACTGAAAGAAAATAATAGATAAATGGGACCTCTTCAAACTTGAAAAGTTTGTATTTCAAAGGAGTTTATCAAGAAAGTGAAAAGGCAGCCTACTCAATGGGAAAAACATACTTGAGATCCACTTATCTCATATGGGCCTAATATTTAGCATATATAAAGAAATCTACATCTTGAAAATAAAAAGACAAACAGCCCATTTTAAAAAATGGGCAAGAGATTTGAATAGACACTTTTCCAAAGAAGAAATATTAATGGCTAAAATGAACATGAAAAGAAGTTCAACATCACTAGCTATTAGGGAAATGCAAATCAAAACTACAAAGAGATATCATATTACAACTATTAAACTCATGGCTATTTAAAAAATAGAGAACTACAAGTGTTGGAGAGGAAGGGGAAGAATGGGAACCCTTGTCCACTGCTGATGGGAATGTGCAGCCATTGTGGAGGATGATTTGGCAGTTCCTCCAGAAGCTAACTATAGAATAGTCACATGATCCACAATCCCATGCCTGGGCATATACACAGAATAATTAAAAGCAGGGACACAAACAGATATACAAATAGTGACATTATTCACTATTGTTGAAAGTTGGAAGCCTCCCAAGTGACTATCAGCAGATGAATGAACAAGCAAAATGTGGTATATACATACAATGGAATATTACTCAGCTGTAAGAATTAAGTATTGACACATAGGATAACAAGGATGAATCTTGGAGACCTTAGGTTGAGCAAAGTAAGCCAGTCACTAAAGGACAAATATTGCAAGACCTCACTGATGTGACCTAAGCCTATTGAGCAGACTCACAGAGCTAGTTTTCAGGAGACAGAAAGGTAGTAGAGGGTGGTGAGCTGATGCTCAATATGGGGAAAAACCTATAATAAGGTGGAAGAAGGTGTTTTGACAGTGGGATGGGATATAGTGGTGCAGGGATATGACTGGAGTCGATGGTGCTGGAATATGAGGGTGAGTAGGGTGTGGAGGGTTAGGATGGGCTATCTAATGAAACTGGGGGGAGGACTGGAGAAAGGAAAAGGTGAACTCTGAGGACTTGCCGCTCTGTGATTGAAATTACAATGGTTAGACTGCTTTTTGGGGCAAACATGATGGGGGAGGGTCATGGGTGCAGGGTGTCAGGAGTGAGGGGGATATGTGAGAAAAGGTGCATCTGGAGCACAAGAAACAAGAAAATATTAAACTCCCATCCTGGAAAGTCCTGCTACATACTCTAATAGAGGTGTTAGCATCTCGAGTTCAGAAAAAGTTCCTAATAAAAGAAAACAGATCAATATATCAAGCCCTCAATATTAATACATGCAACTATGGACCTTATTCTTCAAAAATGGAAACAGTAGTTTCCATAGATTCCAAGGGGAGGAGGGAGGAGGAATGGGGGGAACATGGGGCATCTTTGGGGCATTGGAGTTGTTCTTTCTGATGTTGCAATGATGGATACAGGTCATTATACATTTTGTCAGAACCTACAAAAGTATACAGTGCAAAAAGTAAACCATAATATAAACCACTGACCATGATTAGTAGCAATGCTTCAATATTTTTCAACTGATTGTTACAAATGTACCATACTCATGTAGGATGTTATTGGTAGGGAAGGATGTTGTTGGGGAGGGAGCGGGGTGTATGGGAATCCCCTGTATTTTCAATGTGACTTTTCTGTAACTTAAAGTTTCTTGGAAAATAAAGTGAAAAAAAAAAAAGACAGAGAAATTGTCAATATACATAAAAGATAACAGATATTATGGTGATGAAAAGCACAATGAATTTTTTTTTGCCTTTTTTTGTTATTTTTAAAAATTTCTTTGATTTTATTATTGTTATTTTGGTTTTGGGGGAGGTTTTGGATTGCTGAGGGGTTGTAGCTGTGATGGGGATGATTAGTGGTCTGGGGTGTCAGTGGTGGGGGAATGTGTATGGGGGGAGATATGCCTGGGCCATACCTCTATGGAGTGTGACTGTGTTCATGTGGTCATGGGGTGTTGTCTCAGTGGGTGGAAAACCATAGAGTAACCAATGGAATGTTGAATTCCCTTCCAGGGGAGTACTGCTGCATTCTCTCTTAGAGTGGCAAGAATCTCTGAAGTACATGGGCAGTGCCTAGCAAAGGACAACAGACCAATATGCCAGGCCCTTGATATTGATGTTTGTACTTATGAACCTTGTGCTTGTGAAATTGAAACTTGGCTTAGTAATATATATTGCATAAAATTACCCCCTGAGGTCTTCCTTGTTGCTTAAATGTGTCCTCTTTCTAAACAAAACTCAGCATATAAATTCACTGCCTTCTCCCTGATGTGGGCATGACTCCCAGGGATGAGCCTCTCTGGCACTCAGGGATTATTACCAAGTGCCAACTAGTGATGCATCTGGAGAAAGACCTAGACTGGGGAAATATTACATAAAATAAGTTTTCATAGCTAAGAGATTTCAAAGTGAGTAGGAAGATCATTCCAGAGATTTACATTTATGCACATCTCAGGAGGATGTCACTGACTGCCACAGTAAATAGTGCCTCAAGTAGGGATGATCCTGGGGACAGTAGAGACATCTAAACACTATAGGAAGGGCAGACAACCCTGGGAAGTTAGTACCCCACCAGTGGGCCTTACCTTGGAATATATAACACATCTTCCCCAAAATATCAGAATTAAGTTCATTTATAATTTTTCTACATATGGTTCTTCTGCTCCATTATTTGAACCTATAATTCTCACTATTCTCATTAAATATATGTCCCAGATACTTAAGTCTTCCAGCTGTCCATATACTGGGTGAGCCCTGAATCTCAGCAGAGTTGCAGCAGACACTTATTCTCCAGTTCATCAGACTTGCCCAGGAAAACTAACAACAGGATGATGATGGCCAATGCCCATCTCAAGAAGCAGATGACATTGCAACTGCAAGCAAGACAGTTCTATCCATTAGTTCTATCCATGGGATCTAAGCCCCCTCTCAATCAGAAGCAGAGTGGGCATCACCATCCCCAAATCCACAAGATAGATGAATGAACAAACATAAGGGGGTAATGCAACTGTGGACTAAAATAGGCTTATTATTATTATAGTAATGGAATACCTGTAACATTGATATAAAGACAGTAGTCATCAGGGGTATCAGGGGAGGAAGATGGAAGAACAGGTGTAATGTGGGGCATTTCTGAGACATTAGAATCATTCTGCATGACACTACAATGATGGATATAAGCCATTATACATTTTGTCAAAACCTATAAAATTGTGTTGCAAAGTATAAAACTAATGTAAACTATCAACCATACTTAGGAGCAATTCTTCAATATGTGTTCATCAATTGTAACAAATACAGCACACCAATGAAAGATGTTAATGGAGAAAAGTGTGGGAGGTGGTTGGGTTGGGGTATATGGGAATCCCATATATTTTTGAAGTAACATTTATATGATCTAAAACTCCTGGAAAAATAAAGAAAAAATATTACTACTAAAAAAAAAAGAAAAGGAAATTCTATGGACATGTATGTTACTATTAATAGAAGGAAGGCTAAAAAATGTAACATGAGACTGTATTATATAGTTAAACCTCATATGAAATATGAATATGTGTAGTATTGCATATGTAAGACTGTTTTTACAAAATATGAAAACAAACAATTTAGAGAGATGGAAAAAGAATAGCAGTTATGTATGGCAGGAGAAGCATAGAGAGATCGAGTTATTGTTTGCCTGTTCTTTGTTTTTATTATTATTATTATTGGAATAATGAATATTCTCTAATAATAATTGAAGTGATGAATTCACAATTATGTGATTTTACCAAATACTATTGATCGTACATTTTGAATGGAGTTACACTGTATTCATATGTATCAATAAAACTGATTTGTTTAAACAAATGAATCATTTCCAAATTCTCCAGTTTTCTTGCTAAATTAGAGGCTGCAACTCTCTGGTGTTCCAACCAACATGATCCCACTCCTACACACAAGGGAGGCAATTCCAGTCATTTGTAGCATCCTTTCCCACTGAGGTTTAATATGGACTCAAAATCCACAATGAAACAATTCAAACAGCCACGCTCAAATAATCAAAACTGTCATGGGAGATAAAACCTTTTTATCAGTTTGACCTCAAACCTTTCATGCATTATCTCTCAGTCTCCAGTCTTTAATTTGATACAGATCGAGAGCAAGTCCCAGCTGAAGGTAGGATGCATGAATTGTGTTTTGACTTTCCATTCTTCTTCCATTGTTGGCTATATTTCTTTCAATGAACTTTTAAATGTTGGTGCTTTCCAGAGTTTCATGCTATCCAAGTCCAAGGGCCTCTTATTCATCAGCTTTCTCACTGTTTACGGTCATATTTACTGCATGGTTCCCTTCCTCTCCAAAGAGCTAGATCAATGCTGTTCGAATCTCTAGACTGATAATATGACACCCAGGCCCAGAGCCTCAACAGACTTCAGCTCCTACACTTTCATTTATTGGACTTACTCCACTCAGCTAACATGGAGTTGAAGAAGGTCAACCACCACAACATGGAGCCTAGAGTGTCTACAACTGGAAGTGGGAGGAGTGCATCCAGTACCCATGTGGAATCTAAGCCCTCACTTGACATAGGTGTGCAATGGACACAACCAATCCAATGTCCACAGAGAAAATGTGGAATGGGTGTGGGAACGGTAGCCATGGTGGCTGCTGGGTGTGGGGAACGGGAGGAAGAGATGAGATGTGGAGGCGTTTTCGGGACGTGGAGTTGTCCTGGATAGTGCTTCACGGACAATTACGGGACATTGTAGATCCCCCCAGGGCCCACTGGATGGAACATGAGAGAGTCTGGGCTATGATGTGGACCATTGACTATGGGGTGCAGTGATGCTCAGAGATGAACTTACCAGGTGCAATGGATGTGTCATGATGATGGGAGAGAGTGTTGCTGTGGGGGGAGTGGCGGGCGGGGGTGGTGGGGTTGAATGGGACCTCATATTTTTTTTAATGTAATTAAAAAAAAATAATTAAAAAAATATATAACAGCATAAGCCACAATCAACATTCTCCAAATTTGTTATTACAAAAGGTGTGATAACTTGACATTTGCTATTGTGATGATAAGTTACTGTTTGTTTCATGTACTCAACCTCAATTTCAGGCTAGGTTTTTGAATGGGGATAAAGCAGGCAAAATCTCAGATCATAGCAGGGAGAGCAGGTCCAGTCTCCAGGCTAGAGTAGATGAAAATGGTGCCATCTAGTCAGGACTTCCCAGGAATCTGTGCTGATTCCAGGGTCCAGGAAGTCCCAGCCAGCCCCAGGATGCAGACTTAATTTCCATCATTATTTAAGCCATAGCCAAAAAACAGCCCCCAGTCAACTTGTATTTGTATTTGTATCATGCACTTGGACTCCTGGAACTCCCATCTTGCTAAATACATATGCTTGACTCCACCTTTTAACCTTGCAAAGAGGAGATCTTGCCTTCTATGAGACTGAAATTCTTGGCTCACGCCTACTGCCTTATGGTGGGGTCTGAATGCATCTGACCTTGCTCTTACTTCTCTGCTATAGTGGCTAATGCCATGATCATCCTTTCCATCCCTCAAGGTAGAAGCACTGTAGAACTCTCTCCTTTTTCATCAACACATAACAACCTGAGTGATCTATTTTTATTACATAGTTTTTCACATTTAAAATTTCTGAAATTCGTTTGATTCTTAGAATCAGTATTTGTAATTCATATGGCAATGTTTTTCATTCCATGAAAAGTTTTTATAAAATTAACTATGCTTTCAGAATGCAATAATTTTGATGATTCTTATTCTAAAATTTATAGCTCACATCTGTCTTCCATCCATTTTCACAGCTACTGTTCCAATACAGGCTTTCTTCCTCTCATTTAGAATATTGCAATACACTTGTTGCTACTTTTCCCTCCACTTCCAAAAGTTTCATCAAGTTTCTGTTTCTCACATGAGTCCTTTTGGAAAAACTGGACTAGAACATATATTCTCAATGGGCTATCTTGGTTTACAGGCAGAAAACTTGGTTTGAGGGACCAAAAAATCTTACTCTTTTATGTAAAAGCACAGCTATACATACAGTATATTGAGAGATATATAGTATGTCTCCGGTATTAACATTTCATGGGGGTGGATTATTAGGAAAATATATCTAAGAAGACTTCTAAAGGGGGCAATAAAAAATTAGAACCACTGTACTAGAAAATGTCACTTGCTATTCATGTTCTTACTTGAAATTCAGACAGATGAAATGCCAAAAAAAGTGAAACATCTTTATAAACACTAAACTAATTAATGTGTCACATTGCACCTATGTATGTTTGCTTTCTGCACTGTGTTGTTAGCTCCTCTCCATTGGGATAAGTACAATCTTGTTATGTTCTTCCCTTAGGATTACCTGTAGTAAGGGTATATCCAGCAATGTTTGTAGATGGAAATAGGTTGATATAAGCTTTCTGTCTTGTCTTTTCTCAAATGTGTACTTCTCCATTCTTCTATCTTTTTATCCACTAATTTGTTTTCATACTTAGTTCTTTAGTTTTAAAATCAGAGCTGCTAACAGACATTTATAAAACACTATAACCAACAAATGTAGAATACGCAATCTTTTCAAGTTGGCACAGAGCATTGTCCAAGGTAAAACATGTGTTAGGTAATAAAACAAACCTCAAGAAGAGTGCTGAGTTCCCATCTTGGGGAGCTCTGTCACATTCTTCAATGGAGCAACAACAATCCCCCAAGTGCAAGGCAAAGATCAGTGAAGAAAGATGGTCCAATGATGGGCCCTTGATACTGATGACTATGGTTATGAGCCTGTGTGCTTGAAATAAGAACTAGGCTTAGAGCCTAGTGCCTAAGAGTTACCTCCTGAGAGCCTCCATGTTGCTCAAATGTGGCCACTCTGTAAGCCACACTCAGCATGTAAATGTTTTACTTTCCCCCAGCATGGGACATGACCCTCAGGGATAGGCCTCCCTGGTGTTGATGGATTACTACCAAGCACCAGCTGATGATGCAACTAGAAAAAGACCTTGACTAAAAGGGAGAAATGGTAAAGACATATGAGTTTATATGGCTAAGAGACTTCAAAATGAGTCAGGAGGTCTCAGTAGGATCCCAAAGACAGCCAAAGTAGATACAACCCATATATAGGCTATGGAGTCACTCAGGTCTTACAGTCATGGCAGAAGGCTCTGGAGTTCAGTGTCTTGTCACTGGGCCTTACTTTGGAATTTGTGCTACTGAGTGTGATGGAATTGGCTCAGATATGACCTCCCTACACATCCTTTTCTGCCACTTTTACTGAACCTGTGGGTGGTGCTGGGGTCGATGTATGCTCAGGAGACTTGAATTGTTCATGTACCAGCTGGGCCCTGAGCCTCAGCAGAGTTGCAACACCTACTCTTTAGTTCATTGGACTTACCCAGGTCAGCTAAGAGGGAGGTGGGAATGGCCAACCACTGCCCAGGGAACTGAGAGTGCCTACAACTGCAAGCAGGAGAATCCCATCCATCAGCCGTGTGGGATCTAAGCCCCCTCTTGATTTAGAGGTAGAGTGGACATTGCCATCCCAGGGTCCTCAGGATGGAGTAATAAAATATGGATTACAGTGGACTTACTGGTATTCTACTATAGAATTATTGTGACTCTAGCAATGGAAGAAACTGTATCATTGATGTGGAAACACTGGTCACAGGAGTTGCTGAGGGCAGGGAGAGGGAAGAGGTGTGATATCGGGGCATTTTCGGAACTTGGAGTAGTCCTGAATGATATTGCAGGGACAGATCTAGCACATTATATATCCTGCCATAACACACTGAATGGACCGGAGGAGAGTGTAAATTACAATGTAAACTATAATCCATACTGTGTAGCAGTGCTCCAAATGTATTCATTAAATGCAATGAATCTTCCTCAATGATGAAAGAGGTTGTTGATGTGGAAGGAGTGGGAAGGAGTGGAGAGTGGGGTATATGGGAACCTCATATTTTTTAATGTAACATTTTGTGTGATGAATGTATCTTTAAAAAAAGATCCCTCATCCAGAAAAAAAGAAAAAATAAAAAAAATTTAAAGAACTAAAATCATATAAAGTATGCTCTCCAACCACAATGGAATGAAATTAGAAATCAAAGAGAAAGCTGGGAAATTTGGAAGAGTCAGAAAATAGAAGGAAATTAAACACACTCCTAAATGTGTCAATGAAGAAATCACAAGGGAAATACTTTGAGAGGAATGAAAATGAATATACAAAATGCCAAAACTTGTAAGATGAACTAAAGCAGTTCCTAGAAGGAAATTTAAAACTATAAATGTTTACATTAATAAAGATGAATGATTTCAAATCAATAACATCATCACCTACCTTAAGACAGTGGGAAAAGTACAGCAAACTAAAACTAAAACAAACAGAAAAAAGAAAATAATAAAGATTAGACTGAATAGAATGGAATAGAAAGATAATTCTCATTAGATTAACAAATCTAAAGTTGTTCTTTGAAAATACCAACAAAATTGACAAATCAATAGCTACACTAAAATTAGGAATGGAAGAAGGGACATTATTCCTTACCTTACAGAAATGAAAGAATATTGTTTTAATTTGCCAAAGGACTGCTGATCCTAAGTACCAGAAATCTGTTGACTTTTAAAGAAGGGATTAATTTGGGGTAAAAGCTTACAGTTCCAAGGCCATGAAAAGTCCAAATCAGGGTACCATAAGAGGTGCTTTAACACCAAAGTCAACTACTCTTGATTCTGTTGTCCATAGTAAGAAGGCCACTAATCTCTACTAAGATCTCAGCCTTCCCCTCAGGGCTCCTCTTGAGCTGCTCTGTGGGCCTAGCCTCTTTGAGCCTCTTGGGAGCTTCTGTTTTCCTGCAATTCTCTATCTCACACTGCAGAATCAAATACACCTGCTGCTTTTTCCTCTGTCTGTCTCAGTGTATCCATTTATATCAGCCGAAGCAAGAGGGTAAAGACTTAACCTGAGTCATGCCTCACTCACAATCTAATCATAAAGCCTTAAATTGATCTTATGAAGTGATCTAATCAAAGGTCCCTCAACTGAATTTAGTGCAATCAAATGGTATCACACCCGCAGGAACAGATTGGTTCTCCTTTTGGGATTCATAAAAGAATTTCAAACTGACACAAATACTATGAACAGCTTTATGTCAATAAATTAGATAATCTAAGCAAACGGACAAATGCATAGAAAGACACAAACTACCAAAAGTGAGTCAAAAAGGAATATAAAATCTTGACATAACCAGTAAAGGTATTAAATTAGTTAAAAAAAAAAACTACATACACACAAAGGGAAAATGGTCCACATCACTTCACGGGTAAATTCAACCAAACATTTAAAGAATAAGAATAATTAATACCTACTCTTCACAAACATTTCTAATATTAGAAGATGAGAAACACTTTCCAACTCATTCCAAAAATCAAAATTCTCCTCTCCTGATATCAAAACAAAAATCATCAAAACAGTGAAGACTGGCTAATATATTTTATAAATTTAGACACAAAAATTCTCAAGAAAAGACTAGCAAACTATATCTAAACTTCTTATTGACCAAGATAGGGGTGTAAAATGCCCCAGGATACAATCCTCCCACATAATCTTTGAACAACTAGGAAAAATTGGCTGAGGCATCTTACTCAAAACTCCAGAAAATAGTTAAATGTTACAGTAACTGGGCAAGTGCCAAGTCAGGAAAAAGCACTCCAAAAAGTGGTTGGGAAAGCTCATGATGTTCTTACTAGTCCCTCTCCCATCCAGGGTTTTACGTATGCCAATGAAAATCTATCTGGTGGAAAACTAAAGACTGAACCAGGAGCTTATCTGTCTTGCCCTCCCAAAATTTGTCCTAAAAGCAGAGAAGTAGCTTTTAGACAGTTAAAGCAGTGTAAGAAACAGTTAAATTAAAGCAACCTGGAACAAACAACTACATGTTTTAAGTCATATAGTAGAGCACTGAGGAGGGGGCGAAAGGCTATTTCAAAGGGATTAGAGAAAGCATTCAAACTCCTGTAAAGGATAAGCAGGTAAACTCCTAAGGTCAGGAGCTAACACAAACCCGTAAAATGAAACTGGCTCCATGGATCCATGCAGGCTCAGATTAATACAGAGAGGACCCTGTACTTTACATTCCTTGGGCTGATGTTGATAGGAGGACTAAGCTCTGGTAGAAACTACCAGCCAAAGCACAGCTACTTTGCAAAGACTGTGAAAGGTGCTTTTTGCTTTGATTCATTTGTTTTTGTTTGCTTTTGGCACTCAAGGAAATTTCTGTCATATCACTAGCAGGATACAAACAAAAGAAACATACAGCTCAAGGTCTAATTCCCAGACTTAACAATTAAAATTTAAAAATTTTCAGTGTGCCAAGAAGCAGGACATGATGGTCCACCCAAAGGAGTGAGATAAAAATCCAGAAAAATCAATGATGAGGACCAGATTTAGGATATAGTGGACGAAGACTTTAAAAAAAATCCTCAGTATGCTCAAAGAGATAAAGGAAAACCTGGAGAAAGAACTAAAATGATTTGAGGAAAATAATGAATGAACAATATGATAATGTTAATAAAGAAATAGAGATTTTCCAAAAGAACTAAACAGAATTTCTGCAGGTAAAGACCATAATAATTGAAATCAAAATTTCTCTTGACCATTCATTATAAACTTTTGATAGATCATATGGTAAATGAATATATTTCAATAAAACTGCTTAATAAATAAATAATTGTGAAGGATAGCTAGAAGTATCAATTACATATAGCTTGGGAAACAGAGAGATCAAGGGATGAAGAATTTTCTTGTTAGTTTTTTGTTTATTATTATTAGTAGTGAAATAATGAAAATGCTCTAGTGACAATTGAGGTGATGAATGTACAACTATGTGATATACCAAAAAGTATTGATTGTGTACTTTGGATGAATTGTATGCTTTATTAATATGTATCAATAAACTTGATTTGTTTAAAAAAAATTCCCTAGAGGTTTTTCAATAGTTGATTGGAGCTGGCAGAAAAAGAATCAAGTAAATGAAGTAAACTATACAGTCAAATAATAGAGATTGGCAGAATGGATAAACTAGCAAGATCTAACGTTATGCTTTTTATAAATGATTAACATTAAAATCAAAGACAAAAGTAGGATGAAAATGAAAGGACTGGAAAAATATATACCATGCAAATAGCAACCAAAAGAGAGCTGGGGTAGCTATACTAATATCAGATAAAATAGACTTTAGGTCAAAAACTGTTACAAGGGACAAAGGAGGTCACTATATACTGACAAAGAGGTCATTTAGGGGGAGTTGACATGGCTTAACTGATAGAGCATCCATCTACCATATGGAGTATATGGAGGGTCCAAGGTTCGATACCCAGGGCCTCCCCACCCATGTGGTAAGCTGGCCCATGCACAGTGCTGTTTCAAGCAAGGTGTGCCATGCCATGCAGGGGACCCCTATATAGGGGAGCCCCACGCGCAAGGAGTGTGTCCCGCAAGGAGAGCTGCCCCATGTGAAAAAAAAAATACACAGTCCTCTCAGAGTGGTGCTGCACACATGGAGAGCTGACACAGCAAGATGACACAACAACAAAAAAAGAGATGTAGTTTCCCAGTGTATAATGCAAGTGAACACAGACGAACACACAGTGAATGGACCTAGAGAGCAGACAATGGGGGGGTGGGGGGAAGGGGAAATAAATAAATAAATCTTTAAAAAAAAAAAGGTCAGTTAAATGGGAGGTTAAACAATTATAAATATATATGCACCTAGTGGCAAAGCCCCAAAATACATGAAGCAAATACTAACAGATTTGAAGGGAGAAATAGACAGTTTACATTCACAGGAAGAGACTTTAATACACCACTTTCAATAATGGGTAGAAGAGCATGTAGAGAGATGATCAATAATGAAATGGAAAAACTGAATGATACTCTTAACCAGTTAGACCTAAAAAAAGTATAAGAACACTTCATCCAACAGCAGCAGAATACACATTTGGATTCATATGGATCATTCTCCAGGAGAGATTAAAAGTTAGGTCACAAAACAAACTATTGAAATCATATAGTTTATCTTCTGTTACTTCAGCGGTGTATTAGTCAAGGTTCTTTAGGGAAACGAAATCAACAGAAGATGTCTGTCAATAATATGAGATTTTATGAGTCTTTCATATGACTGCAGGGATGCACAAGTCCAGGTTCTGCAGGCAGACTGCAAACCAGGGGCTCCAATGAAAGTCCAATGAAGGTCCTTGATGTGTTTCCAGTAGACTTTGGCTGTCCAAAGTCGAGCTGGGAGATTCTTTCTAAATGAATGCTGAAATCACTTCCCCTTTTAAGGCATTCAACTGATATGCTAGAGCATCACTCATTGCTGATGGCAGGCTCACTGATTGATGTGCATGTAATCAGCTATATATGCAGTAAATTCACTGGTGACCAAAGTCCATAAATGTCCTTGTGTTACAATTAGCCCAGTGCTTGCTTGACCAAACACCTGGGCACAATTACCTAGCCAAGTTGACTCATTAACCTAACCATCACAAGTGGGATAAAGTTACAAATCAATAACAGAGAGAACTAGAAAATTCACAAGTATGTAGGAATTAATGTACTTGGAAACAACCAATGGGTCAAAGGAGAAATCAAAAAGGAAGTTCATTGAGGCCAATGAAAATGAAAACAGAACATACCAAAACTTAGGGGATGCAACAAAGACAATGATGAGAGGGAAGTTTATATCTCTAAATGCATACATTAAAAAAGAAGATCTCAAATCAGAGACCTAACCTCAGGACTGAAGGATATAGAAATAGAAGAGCAAACTAAACCTAATATGAACAGAAAGAAAAGAAATGACAAAATATTAGAGATAATGAAAAAGGGATTAAAAAATAGAGAGAATCAATAAAAATATTTTCTTTGAAAATCAGCAAACTTTTGGCTATATTGACAGATTAAAAAATTTTTTTTAAAAAAGAGGACACAATTAAAATGAATGGGGGTCATTACTACCAAATCCACAGAAATTGAAAGAATTATGGGAAGATACTATGAACACTAAATTCCAACAAATTAGATGGTGTGGCTAAAACGGACAAAATATAAATTCTTTAAATGAACAAAATATAAAAAGGATTATATACTTTGACAAAATAGGATATAGCTCAGAAATGCAAATCTGAAAAATTTAAGCATCATATCAATAGAGCAAAGAAAAAAACGAACACACAATCATTTCAATAGGTGCAAAAACGGATTTGACAAAATTCAACATAATTTCATAATAAAACATACACAATAAACCATGAGTTGAAGGGAACCTCCTCAATCTGATAAAGGGCATTATAAAAAAAACAGACAGATAATATCATGCCTTGGTGAAAAGACTGAAAGATTTCATTCTAATATCAGGAACAAAACAGCAATGTTCATGCTTACCATTTCTAGTCAATATTTTATTGGAGGTTCTGGTCTAGAAAATTAGGCCAGAAATAAAAGGAATCCATATTGGAAAGGAAGAAGTAAAACTATCTCTATTTGCAGATGACATATTCTTGTGTATAAACAATTCTAAAGAATACAATTAAAAATTATTACAACTAATAAATATGTTCTGCAATGTCATAGGATACAAAATCAAAGAGCAAAAATAAATTGTTTCTGTACACTTACAATGAACAATCTGAAAATGAAATTAGGGAAAACAATTCTATTTCACATGGCATCTGTTTTACTTTGCTAGGCTGCTGAAAGCAATTACCATGAAATGGGTTGACTTTTAACAAAGGGAATTTATTAGCTTGCATTTTCAGACTGTGAGAATGTCCAGATCAAATCATCATAAAGGTGATGCTCTCTTCCTGAAGACCAGCTGCTGGCCACACTTGGTTCCTCTGCCACATGGCAAGGCACATGGCAGCTTGCTCGTCTCTCTCTTCACTCCCTGATTTTGCTGATTTCAGCTTCTTGCTTCCATGGATTCTCTCTCTCTCTCTGTATTCATTCCATTTATAAAGGATGCACAATAAGAGGATTAAGACCCATTGTGAATGAGGTGGGTCACACCTTAACTGAAGTAGCATTATCAAAAGATCCTTCTTACAATGGTGTCACACCCACAGGAATGAATTAGCTTTAAGAAAACAATTTTCTGGGGTACATGCAGTTCCAAACCACCTTAGTATCCAATGACAAAGTGCAGCCACTTTGGAAAACAATCTAGCAATTTCTCAAAAGTTGAAACCTAGAGTTATCATTTGAGCTAGCCACTTCACTCTTGGATACATACCCAAGAGAAATGACACATAAATCTACACAGAAACTTGTACATGAAGGTCATACCATAGCAGCCTTATTCATAATAGCCAAAAAGTGGAAACAACTTTGATGTCCATCAATTGACAGATGGAAAACTAAAATATGATATATCTATACAATCAAATATTATTCCACTGTAAAAAGGAATGAAGTATTGACATGTGCTGCAGCATGGATAAATCTTGAAAACATAAGATAAATGATAAATGTCAGGAACAAAATTCCATATTTTATTCCATTTATATAAAATGTCCAGAATAAATAAATCTATAGAAACAGAAAATAGATTATTGATTGCATAGAGATGGGCACAGGGTGAGGTAGTATGGAAGAAGGGGGAATGATATTAAGAGTTGTAGTGTTTTTTTCTTAAGTGATGAAAAATTTCTAAAATTTATTATGGTAATGGTTGCCCAACTCTGTGAATATATTTTTCTTGTTCCACAGTATAAAGCATTGAATTGTGTACTTTAAATGGGTCAATTGTATGGTATATGCATGATATCTCTATAAAGTGTTACAAAAATAAGCTGCAAATTTCGGCAGCCTTGCAATATAGAACATAGCTGCTAACACAGAGGCTTCATGGCTAGCACTCATCTCAAATGCTCAGAACTCTTTGCTGAAAATGTCATCATCTCTTCCTTGATTCCCCCCCAAAAAAAACCTAATAGTAGTACCCCCGGATGATAGGATAACTTTAGCATGCTTAAAAGGAAAGTGTCTATTAGGTTGTTTCTGCACCTAATGAATCTTTTAAAATTTAAGTTTGACAAATGGAAGCAGAGTGGTGCAAACAGAAGAAATAGTCCCTGTGGCAGATGGAGATTGTCCTGGACCACGAGTGAGAACCAAACATCTAGTTCTGGTTCTTATCCCAAAGGTATAATACTGAGCATATGTGAATAACTTATTATGTTTCTAATTGTGCATTAACAAAATGTAAGAACTGAGCTAAACACACCCTAGAATCCCATCCAATTATCAAAACAGTAAATTTAGAAAATAATTTTTTAAAAGTATCCACTAATTTTCTGAGAATCTATGCTCCAATTTTCCATTCCATCACCCAAGCTGTCAATACTTTCTGTGGCTTGACATTCTGAAGTGTCATCAATATTTTGGTGTTGACTTTCTGGTATTCATTTTACCAAAACGTAATGTGGTTATACCGTTAAATATTACCATGTGGATCACTTGTTAAAGCCTTCATTTGAGTTCACTCTGTAAAAACTATGCTGACTTCCTGTCTCCTTCCTTTTCCGTAACCAAAATTCCTTCCATGTAAGACAGTAGGGAACTGCCTCTCACAGTTCAGGGACTTGGCCTCCTAAAAGGCAAACAACTTTGTCAAAGATAAACAGCTTTTAATTCAGAGGCATCATGTTTGTGAGAGAATTATCCACAGCAAGTTCTTTCAGGAAGGATGTTTTATTTAGACCAGTTGAACCAAGGGCTTAGCTTTCAGATGAAAACAGAGGAGATGCTGGCATGTGAACTCTGACTTGAAATGTACAGGGTTAACATTTTGCTTGGTTCAGAACACATCCGAAACATCTGAGAAAAATGTCTTCTTTTGATAGCTTTTCCAACCCTACCCATGAAATAGGCAGTTCTCTAGACATTTTATATACATTAACTCTAATCTAGGAATCCAAGTTACAAGTATTTTTTAAGATGGTTAAAGTGAGAGTCAGAGAGGTTGAAGACAGACTTGGGAACTTGGTTTACTAAAGCCTTCAAAGTCAAGTTTCTATGCAGAAGTTCACTAGTGGTAGAAATTTCATTAAACGGATAAATGAGCAAAAACTATATATTTTGTAAATAGTAATTTATAGTATTCTGATTCCTTGAATGGCCATTTCTTGAGATTATTAATAGGATATCAACAACATGGACAACCACCATCCCAAGGAACCGAGTGAATCTACAATTGCAAGCATTAGAATCCCATCCATCTGCCTCATTGGATCTCAGCCCTCTCTCAATTAGAGGTGGAGTGGGCATCACCATCCCAGAATCCTCAGGATTGGGGAATGAACGATGGACTGGAATAGACTTACTGGTATTCTACTGTGGCCTTATTGTGATTCTACCAATGTAAGTAAGAACTTGTGTCATTGATGTGGAGGCAGTGGCCACTGGAGATTCTGAGGACAGGGAGAGGGAAAAACCAGTAAAATATGGGGGTATTTTCCAGACTTGGGAATTATTCTGAATGATATTGCAATGGCAGATACAGGCCATTATACATCTTGCTGTAACCTACAGATTGTGTGGAAGAGAATGTAAACTACAATGTAAACTATTATCCATGCTTAGTGGCAATACTTCAAAATGTGTTGATTAATTGTGATGAATTTACCACACTAATGAAGAATGCTGTTAATGTGGAGGTGTGGGGAACAGGGCAAATGGGAATCCTTATATTTTTTATGTAGCATTTATGAAATCTAAGTATCTTTAAAATATATATATATATATAAAATAAAATAAATATATATATAAATAAAAAAGAATATCAATACCATATTAATTTTATACTGGACTTTTTTTCTGAAACTTAGAATCATAGTCTCCTGAACTTTAAAAACTCAACTCAAATTATACCTCCCTAAGTATATAAACAATTACAAAGCCTTCTTTCCCCTCTGAAAGAAGAAAATAAATTTTTCTCTCCTATGGCAGCGGACTTGGCCCAGTGGTTAGGGCGTCCATCTACCACATGGGAGGTCCGCGGTTCAAACTCTGGACCTCCTTGACCCGTGTGCAGCTGGCCCATGCACAGTGCTGATGCGCTCAAGGAGTGCCGTGCCACGCAAGGGTGTCCCCGCGTAGGGGAGCCCCACATGCAAGGAGTGTGCCCTGTAAGGAGAGCTGCCCAGCGCCAAAGAAAGTGCAGCCTGCCCAGGAATGGTGCTGCACACATGGAGAGCTGACACAACAAGATGACACAACAAAAAGAAACGCAGATTCCTGTGCTGCTGACAACAGAAGAGGACAAAGAAAACGCAGCAAATAAACACAGAACAGACAACTGGGGTAGGGGGGGAGGGGAGAGAAATAAATAAATAAATAAATCTTTAAAAAAAATTTTTTTTCTCTCCTATATTTCTAATGATTAAACCAGAAAAAGAACAATATTCTTGTTAAAAATATAGTTTCTAGAGTTTGTCAAATGATTTGATTGATCCATTTCTTTAAGGTGATAATGGTATGTAAAGTATCTTATAGCTCTACTTTAAGATCACACACTATTGAAGTCATAGGGCATATAGAATAGGAGGTTTATTCAGTTGAAAACGGAGCTTCTCTTGAGGAACAAAGTGCTTTTACAGTACTGATCTGCCCACTGCTGGCTGGACAGTCCCCTATGATTTGTCCGAGGCACCTGCTCCTTGAACAGATGGCAGCCTACATCTGAGGTTCCCCTGGGGCCTTGGATTCAGACATGGCCCTAAGTCATACTGATGGTCATCCACAGGTTTGGATGGACTTATAATCACAGAGGTGGAAGGAACTGAATCTAGAAATCATTGAGTTGACCAACCTCTATTCCCCTGAAACTTAAAAAAAAAAATCTTGGCTATATGCCAATAAATATCAGCACCTTTCTTTATTTCATTTGTGACTTGCATGCCAAATTCAACCTTGCCTTATATTTAGGCCTGTGCCCTGGCCTTCCCCTGCCCTCCAATCCCAGGAAGGCTTTGCACTTCATTTTCTGTTTAATAGTTTTTAGTTGCTTGGTTTATCATGTATTTCATGTCTACAAAAGAATGTTGGTTTTGTCTGAGATCCTAAATTTAATAATGGAATTTCAACCATGTTTGCTTGTACCCTTTATTGATATGATTGATATGCTTGTCCCTACAGCTCACATCATGGTTTCCCTCTTCCTCCCTCTTCTTCTTGATCATCATTTTCTATATGGCCCTTGGCTAATGATTATTATCATTACTCATATTTTAATTTTGTATCCATCAATAATAATTTGGAAGGCCTGCATTGTTTGCTAGTGGTTCATTTCTGATATATTTAATTATCTAATTCCTGGTACAGTATATACTGACGCATTAGTATAAGGAATGAAAAAATAAAGGATATTCCTTCTGCATTCCTTCCTTCTTTCCCTATACCACCCAAATTTAATTTTAAAATTATACCTTAAAGTATATGTATGCTACTGTCATTTGTTTTTCATGGCATATTTAGACTCAGTTTTAAAAGAAGAAATCATTTTACATCCCTTTCCCATTTTCCCTCCAATTTTTGTGAAACGTTTTATTTCTACATGGAACAAAATAGAATTAAATTCTTGCCAAACAAAATAAGATATTCAAACTCATTTGGACTAATGGTTTAAAAGTAAAATGAAAAACAAAAACGTTTTAAAGAAAATATGGGAGAATATCTTTCTGGCCACAAAACAAGAAAGAATGTGTTAAGGAAATATTCAAGAGTTGCTAAGGACAAAAGAAAAGATTTGTTGATTCAACTGCATTACAATTAAGAGTAATTACTCCTCAAAAGACTCTGAACAGGAAGGAGGGGAAAAGAAAGAAGGGAAGGGAGGTTTCTCTGTGAGTCCCCGCCCATCAAGGGGGTGGGCACTCAATTTCATACTGACATGGCCCAATCAAAGCCTTAATCATTATTTAATCAAGTAAAAGTGAAACCTCTGAAGCCAATATAATCTAATATGCCCAGAGGGACAGACCAGTTTACAAACATGGTCCATTATCTATTTTTGGAATTCATGAACAATATCAAACAGTTACAATTTCCATTTTATTGATGACAAAGCCAAAATCTGAAGAATAAGTAAGAGATACAGATCGACACATAGAGAGGCTAGCTCTAGTGTTCCCCTCTGTGCCAAACCTCCATATGGTTGGATGATGCCTGATAGGTGGCTCTTCTACAACACATCACCTCTTTTTTTTTCACTCTTGTTTTTTTATTATCTTCTTTTTAAAAAGATACATAGATCACACAAAATGTTATATTAAAAAATATAAGAAGCTCCCACATACCCCACTTTCCACACCCCCACTCCTCTGACATCGACAACTTCTTTCATTAGTGTAATATATTCATTGCATTTGATGAGTACATTTGGGAGCATTGCTACACAGCATGGATTATAGTTTATGTTGTAGTTTACACTCTCTCCCATTCCATTCAGTGTGTTATGGCAGGATATATAATGTCCTGCATCTGTCCCTGCATTGAGGACAACTCCAAGACGTCTGGTGATTTTTGAATGAATACATGCGCAAGACACATATTTCCAGGACAGCTAACTCTTGGTAGAGCTTCCCTAATCAGAGGACAAACAAGCTGTTTCAAATTATTGCTTTAATGGGGATACACATATCTATCTTTATGTCTATTTATATAGTTGCATTATCCTCAGGTCAATCAAATGGATAAAACATTTCTGAAAGCAAATCTTCAATAATTTATAGATATAAAAATATTAATTTATAAGGAAAATACTTCAAACCCTCTCAAATTAAAAAAAAAATGCAAGAAATTAGAAGGAAAGAAAGAAGGAAGGAGGGAAGGAAAGAAAAGGTCTATGACCTAATTAGATAACCATAATATTTTCCAAGAAAAGTTGAATAGGCATGAAAGAACTGTTCAACACAATTAGATAAGAGAGCTAAAAGAACCCTTATGAATTGTATAATCCAATAGTTCCCAAGCTTTTCATTCATTGATTATGATTAAAATTATGGAAGCTCTTCCCTTCATTAAAATCTAATTAGGAGGGGAGCAGGTGTACCTCAATGGTTGATCACCTGCTTCCCATGTACGAGGTCTCAGGTTCAATCCTCAATGGCACCTCCTAAGAAAACCAAAACCAAAACAAACAAACAAATAAAACAACTCTCATTGGAAAGAGGATGTAGTTCAAAAGGGTGAGTGCCTGCTTGCCAAGTTCTTGGTCCTGGGTTCAATATCAGGTACCTCCTAAAAAAAAACCTAATGAGAAGCCCCACAAACACCAGGATTATGGCGTAAGCCTGGCCATGGGGGCAAGAGTCCCCTTTCCTTTCCCTTCTTTCATTTCCCTGGGTTCACTCCCCCAAAACCTCTGGATAACATGAATTCTGAAGAATTCTTTCAGAGCAATGCTGTTGTTGATTTTTTTTCCTTGAGAAGGAAAATTTATTAATGACTGGCTGGGCTCAGGGGTTCCTGTCCAAAAACCCAAGCTCCAAATAGGGTTTCTGGGTCCCTTTTATACAGAGAGTGTGGGGGTGGGGTTGGATTTAGGAAGCATTTGCTGCAAAAGGTTAGGTTTTTTTTTTTAAAGATTTATTTTTTATTTATTCCTCTCCCCCCCATTGTCTGCTCTCTGTGTCCATTTGCTGTGTGCTCTTCTTTATCCGCTTACATGTTTGTCACTGGGAATCTGTGTCTCTTTGTTGCATCATCTTGTCAGCTCTGTGTGTGTGCAGTGCCACTCCTGGGTAGGCAGCACTTTTTTTTATGGAGGGCGACTTTCCTTGAGGGGCACACTCCTTGCACATGGGGCTCCCCTACCTGGGGGACACCCCTGCATGGCACCTTGCATGCATCAGCACTGTGTGTGGGCCAGCTCACTACATGGATCAGGAGGTCCTGAGTTTAAACTGTAGACCTCCCATGGCCTATCAGTTGGGCCAAATCTACTTCCTGAAAGATTAGGTTTTAGTTTCAGTTTCTGGAGCTTAGCTTTCTAGGAACTAGCCATACTGGAGTGGTTGGCATGGTTATGAGAGGTGGGGTTGCAGTGTTTATTGTTTGTATGCACACATGATTTATGCTGGAATCTTAAGTTTAGCAAGCTTACACACACAGCCCAGGTTTTTATGAAGAAACACAGAGCCCACACACACGGCCTATATCATTCCCCCCTTTGATGCAAGCTTAATTTGTTAAGCTTTGGCATCACTATTTCTGGAGTTAAGAGGTGGGCCACTGTTTGTGTTTTTACTACATTATTTATTAAAGCATGTACTTTAGTTATTATTAAGGGAACAAAGCAGGGAAGTATGATGAGAGCATGGGAGGAGTTTTGGCTGTTTGCTGTTTCAATTGATTACCTCACCTATCAATTTTCCAGTGAAGGCCCAATGATAAAGTTCTTGGGGAATACCTGGGGTTTTTCCTTGCTCTCAGAAGTTTTTTGTGCTGGCTAGCAGAATCCTGGGGGTGGGGGTTTCCCAGCAGCCATCTGGGGGTTACTGATGTCCACATGGACTTTTTGCCAGGTTCCAGATCCATCTATTAATTTCCTATCATACTTGCCTGCTTTATTCCTCCCTCAGAGAATTTACACCTTTAATCTTAGAGGGATGCTGAAGAGAGATGATCTTTCTTCTGTAGCTACTTCCTACTGGCTATGGGCTGTAGTCCCTTCCTGACAAAGTGTCAAAAACTGTTATTTTATTTTGATTGGAGGAAGATGGATCTGGCATCCTGTATGAAGCTGGATGAAGTTTTCACATGGTCAATAAGATGCCCATTCTGGAGGAAACAAACGTAATTAGAATTTTGAGAATACATGGTTCTTCTAAGAGGACACTGGACCACAGAAGTAGAAAAGATCAGGTGCCTGCAAAGGCAGCATCTTCCCAATGTTGGTGGGGAATGATGTGTATATATATATATATATATATATATATATATATATATATATATATACACATATATATATACACATATATATAAAGTTACTTTATGCTGTTGGTTAACTTCAGAGAGAAATTGCAATCGACAGTGGGGTTAGGTGTAGATTGTTAATCAGTTTTTATGGCAGAGGAGAGGAATGAAAGAGGCATTTTGGTTAGAGTTAAAGGAAACAGTTGTTTTTGCCATAGACACTACTTAGCTTTATCTTTTGAAGAAGTATTTCAGGTTGTTCAATGACTGGCACCTGTGTCTTTCATCAGGCATTTCTGGGGAACCGGCACTCTTGGGTGGCTGACTTTATTCAGGGTTAGTACACCAAGCTGGACATTCCTTCAGCTTTAATAGCTGTATGGTGTGTGGAGTTTTATTTTTGTTCTCGGATTTCCTTTTAAACCTTTCAGTGTGTCTGATTTATCTCCAGGAGGACTCTGGTGGAGCCCACATCCTCTTTCTGGACTGAAAAGGGTCCAGGGCACCCAGATTTGGGGTTCACCTGAGCTCTCCTGGCTTCCTCAAAGGTGTCATCTCTGGTCATCTCTGGCCTTCACTGGGATCCCGGATGAGCCCCCAGGAAATGTTGTGGAAGCAGAAACATTTAATGATCGGGTATTGAAGGCCAGGAATATTCTTGAGAAGGAAACTTTATTAACAACTGGCTGGGCTCTGGGACTCCTGTCCAAAAACCTGAGCTGCAATGCTGTTCTGAAATCACTTAACTAGAAATTAAGGCCTGTGGGAGGAAAGTACCACCTTCCCAGACATGAGTCAAGTTGCAACAGGGAGTACAACCTGATCTGGGTGACTGGGAAGTCCCGGGGACCCCTATGTCTCCAGCTGCACATTTGCCTTAGAGGAGAGAGAGGGTCACCTTAAGAACCAGGGGTTCAGAGGGGTCAGAGAGGTGGCACACAGGACATTATGAAGGTATTGGAATTGTTTGGGATGATACTATGATGACACTGTACAGCACAAAGTATAAACCATAATGTAAACTAAAGACCTTGGTAAATAGCAATGTTCAATATTGCTTCATCAATTGCAACAAATGTACCATACTACTGTAAGATGTTAATAATAGGGGAAAATGTGTGTGTGTGAGGGCGTGTTATATGGGAATGTCCTATACTTTTACTTTTGATGTAATTTTTTCTGTAACCTAAAACTCCTCTAAAAATAAAGTATAAATAAATACCTCCCCACCCAAACCCTCCCCAAGAAAAGATCCCTATAAGTGCACTGTCTAGAATATCTGAATATGTAACTAAGCCATTAAGGAGAGTGGGGATGAGCACGGAAACGTTCCAATTACTCACAGTTCCTGGTCTCTATTAGCTGGGCCTCCTGACCTCAATGTGGTGAAAAGGTCTTCTTCTGAAGAATGTGGCTAAGGAGAGTAGGGCAAGAGATGCTTTCAGCTCTATCTTCAGGAATTCTGGAGGAAGGAAGAGTGAGAGGGACTCCTAAGAAAGGGAGACAGTCACTTACAGGTACTCATTGGTTCTGAGTACTCTGCTCTATGCGATCCAGATCCATTTGCCAAGTACCTAGCTTCACTGCTTCTTTCCTCGCTTACAGCCCAGTCCATAGACTGTTCTAGTTTTGTCTACTGACAAGTAAATATGACAGCAATACAAATTTATGCCAAAAAGAATCTTGGACTTATATTTAGGGACAGGAAAAATAGACGTGCAAGGGGAAACGTGGCATTCTGGAAACGGAGTAACCCCAAACAGCAGGGTAGTCATGAAACTCAAAACACATAGGGAGAAAGAGCAACCTATAATGGTGCCTAAAGCACTGGAGGCAAGAGCTGCCTGGAAGCCAGGTCACATGGAGACACGAGCCTGGGGAATTTGTCCTGGGAGCTGCGCTCCTGAAATAACAAGAATTCCAAATTTTAGTACTCACCCATGGCAGGAATTTTAAGCATGGTGACATAATGTGTTTCAATTAATACACAGACATTTTTTGGTAATTTCATTTTATTTGGGTATGAATAGAAGAATGGATGCTTGAGTGTTAAGCAGTAAGCTATTGGTCTAAAAAGAAATGATATATTTGTGTTTGGTTATGAGCAGATAAGAGGAAAGTTCAATTCCATAACATATATTGTCTGCTTCTTGGAAAACAAACTTAGGGGTGAGTGTGAAAAAGTGACTTTAACTAATGTTGTACATGTTTGACATGGGTGGGGGTAAGAGAAATAAAGCTTCAGAGGTCTCTCTGGCCTTCATTTATTTAGCAAACATTTATTCCTTGGCAATTATATGCCTGAAAATGTGCTGGATGCTATTGATGCAACTGTGTGTAAGTCTCTTGGAATTTTGACAATGAAGTAGAAAATATGACTTATCATTTTTGAGGCTTTGCTTTGTGCCAGGCACTGATCAAATCATTGGCTATGATATGTAACATTTAATCCTAAAAATAGCTCTATAATAAAAGTGATGCTTCTATAGGTTAAGCAACTTGCCTGACGGGCACAGAAGGGCCATCCCAGTTCACGTTTCACCACTGCTCTCTGTCGGACTAGGTGAAATGCACTTGAGACTCATCTCGTCTTCCATGCCTTGTTCCTCCTTTCCTCCAGCCAGTTAATGTTTGCCTTCTCTTTTCCTTCCTGAGGAATAAAAGGGTCCCAAACCTTTGCTCATGATATAGTTTATACTCTCTTCTAGGAAGTAACTAGAAATCCTGATAAAATGCTTGGGCAATTTCTGATATAATATGATAAGATTAAAACCCTTCTGGGTTACTACCCAGACTTGCCCCCTAGCTTACTGGCAGGCTTCTGAGGGACTCCTTACCTGGAAAAGACATGCTTCCTTTGAATATCCTCTAACTCTCAGTCTTTCAGCAAACATTCCTTATGTGCCATTTTCCTTTTATCTATAAATATCTCCCAGAGAAACATTTAGACTAGATTTCTAATGACCGTCTTCCCCCTTGTAGCTGGCTTGAAATGAAAATATGGCAAATGCATTCGTAAGTTATTTTAATATCCTAGCCTTTCTTCATCTTTTTTCCTTCAAAATGCTTTTTAGGAAGTGGTAGTATGTTTGCTTAAGATCAAATTGGAAAACATCTTTCTTTGATTTTTTTTTCTTCCATCTTAAGCATTATGTCTTTTAAATGTGTTTAATACCAGGCTTGTTAACTGGACACAGTGGATAGAACTTCCAGTGCCATGTCTTTAAAATTGGACCAGGAAAAACTTGCACTGTTAATCTCACTAACTTCTTATTGATATGTAACAATTCATTCCATTTTAAATATAGACAAAAGAAAATAGAAGAGTACCAGCAGTGCTAGTGACTTTCTTACAATTGAAATTATAAATTTTAAAATCTGTTGAGTCTTGTTGCAAAGGTTTTGATTACACTAATTGCTACTTTGAAATTACCTGCTGTTACCTACTTTGAAATTGCTGCCATTATCAGACCTGTTGCAAGATCATATGTTGTGATTTTGTACACACATTATGTTTAATTCATACAAAAATTCTAAGTGATCATTTTATTTCAATATGATTCATTTCCACTGTAAAGCTATGTGTTTTTTTGTGTGTACTTAAAACCATTATTGTGAGACACATCCCTAGGTTTCCCCAAACTGACAGTCCATGGTGCGCACACACACACACACACAAACAGGACACAATGGAATGAATAGAGATGGTGATAAAAATTCAGATTAAGAAAAAATCTGTGTATGTATTAGTGATCATATGGGGGAAAAAAACAGATTTTTCAGCTATGGCTCAAATGTCCATTTCACAGACAGACTGTCAAATCATATACAGCTCTTTATAGAGAAAAAGAAATGACAGGATTAACTAATATTAACAAATAAAATAATATTAATTACTTGTGTAGCCTTTTTAGCTTAGTTTCTAGCAAATTTGCATCTGTGTTTCCTGTAAATGAGAACATTTGTGGAATTTGAACTCAGATCTATGTTCTGTGTGCTTGTCATTTACCTTGTAACCTTTCATGTGGGCTTCATTTCAGCATATTGCACTTCACTTCCATACCTTAAGAATGGAGAAAGTCCCTGAGTAAGTGTGTCTAAGAGCATGGGAATATGACTAAACCCTAGGATGTTTAAGAACAGGAGAGAGAGGCAACTGCCCTCAACAATTCAAGGCAAGAACCAGCCACACTTTGAGGGACGACTGCTTGTCCATGATACCTCCTAAAGGGGTCAGTCCAGAGTCTCCCCCTCCCCACTTTTTGAGTACAAAAAGACACCATCAGAGTCCTTGGTATCAGCTGGGGGCAAATATGGAGAGAGAGATGTTTTCTAGAAACTTCTGGTTCAGTTGTTAAAATAATGGCTGCTGGCCAAAGTTCATCAACTTTTATCAGTGGCAGCCTTTGTGGGAAAACAGCCACCAGGCTTGAAAAGTAAGTGAGACTAAACTGAGCTGGACTCCATCAGCCTGAGTCACCCTGTCGTTAGTTTGGTATCAAAGCTAAGGGGTTAGGGAGTAAGAAATGAGAAACACGATAGAAACTAGCCTTCTTTTTAGCTGGGAGTTCCCGTTGTTCCATATTTAGATCCTTTAATGCACTCCTTCCCTCTTTCTCTCTCAACTCACTTCTAGCTTTGCCAAGAGGTGGTACTGAATCACGCAGACAGCAGTCTCATCCTGTTATCAGTGAAAAAGTTTTGGAACCCTGTTGGAATTTGTTTCTCCCAAAATTTCTCACTCATTTGACCATTGTATACTTTTTTTTTTTTGGTGGTTCATCTTTCAACATATTTTGGAAGTGTTCTTCAAAACATAGAGTGGGAAAAACCATTTTCTATGAGCTCAAAGAACACCTAAAGTTATTTCAATTTTTTCCAGGAGTAGATAATAAGGTAAAAGGAATAGCTATGACATTTTAGGGAAATTTGCATTGTAATGGGCACTGTACTAGGAAATTTATACATATTCATATCCCCATTTAATACTGGTATGGTCATCTGCAATTTAGGCTAAGAGATTTTGGATTACCAAGGTCATATAGTTTGGATAGCAAAGCCAGATTTTGAAATCAGATTTGTCTGGTTAAGAGGCACATGAATTAATAAAATGTTCCTGTTCCTGGGAGAGCAAGCATATCAACTCTGTTTAGCCCTCTCATTTCTCCAGTTTATATTTCAAGAAACTGAGACTCCTAAATCATGTATTTGTCCAATAAATCATTTACCAACTTGTCTTCACCATTAATATATAAGATGCTCAAGGGCAGGTATCATGACTTACCCAAGAGAACCTGGGTCTTGGCTGATGCACACAAATGTGTAGAGTGAAGCAAAAGTGGCACAGCTGACAACTGTGGTCCTCTATACTTACACAAACAGCTGGGGATTGAAAGACTCATTGTCTTAGGTTTTGGAAGTAAAAGTTACAGTGCAAGCAATATATTCCATCCAAATCTCTGAAATTTCAACTCTTCCCATAGCTTTCCTTGGAGGTGCATGTTCATCTTGGTGGAAAACTCTGCATGGGTAGGAAACTCCCATCCTCCCAAAGCAAACACTTACGCTTCAGTGGTCTGGCTGAAAATAGCATTGACTCTGGAAGCAAAAGACCAGAATTATTAATCTGGCTCCAACACTAAGTACCTGAGTAGTTTCAGCAAGTCACTTAAAAGCTCCAAACTTCTGGCAAATCATATCTTAAATGAATATTACAGCAAGTACTCCCATTCTTGTTGGGAGAACCAAATGATGTCCTCACAGAGAGCAGCACATAAAAAATCTATAAAGAACATTGTACAGGTAAGTTTCAATAAAGGTGCCTATTTTGGTGATTAATGTTCCTTCTGCATTTAAAGTTCTTTCTTTCTTAGTCATGGAGATCAAATTGGTTATTAATTTCATGTGTTACCTGAACAGTGGTCTGGAATTTTCTTAGTCCACATCTGACAGTCTCATTTCAATTTTGATTCTTTGACTCTGAATCTCTAGACAGATATTATCAAGAAAGGACCTAAGGGGTATCTGAGTCAGGGAGAAGACATATACCATCACTTTTGGCTTGAACAATCTTCCATCAATTCTTTGATTGGCTGCTTCCTTCTCTTTCCTAAAGTTCATTTTACCTATCACCTCTGTATGAAGACTTCCTTGACGTGACCACATTTCTAAGTATTATAACTCTTCTACCTCACCACCCCCAATTTATGGCTACCACAGACCTCTACGTCTTCCTTCATTGCACTTAAAGAATGTGTCATTATTTGGATTTTCATAACTGCTCAATATCCGGCACATTTTCAGCTCTCAGAAATGTCTATTGCATGCACGAATGACTGAAGATATGGGTCACTGGACTGGGGTTTGCATTCAGTGTCTTGTAACTGCAGCCCACATGGCAAGGGAAGGGATGCAGTCTTTCTCTTTAGGAGAGTAGAGGGACTCTCTGTTTTTCCTCTTCTCCCTTCCTTTTTGCCTTCTCAGCTTGACTCCACATATGGAGCCTCAAAAATGAAGTACATAAAATGACAGTCAAGAAATATCATTGAACATCATCCTGATGAGCATGACGTGATAGTAAATGGGTGGAATTTGCTTAATCAAGAGTCCAGTTATTAGAATCTAGTAGATACAAAACATACATAAGAAGACATAGTTCGCGGGTGAAAAGCATGAATTCTTTGGCAATTCTGAGGAAGAAAAGATGAATTACAGCTATGATTATCTGGGAACACTTTGTCGAGGTGGCATTAGGATGGGAAAATTAAGGTGTGGAGGGGATGGTGAACAGTGGGCATTCTAAGTTTAGGAAAAGGTGTGGTATAAAGGAAAAAAAAACCATCGAATTGCTAGGAAAACTGAGAATATCCGTATCTGGAGTAAAAGAAGTACAAAGGCTATAGGTAGGAATTGAAGAAAGTAATATAGATTGGACTTGTACATGTAAGAAATTGAATTTCATGCTAAGAAGCTTGGACTTTTATAATCTATTTGATATGGAAATGACAATGAGCCTCAGGATGTATAATAAGAGAATTGTGTTGAAATTAATGTGAGAGGGCTATTTGGAGGTTGAGAGAATTATTCATAGATTTTGTAAAGAATCTAGGCAGGAAATAATGATTATGTGTAATTGGGGATGGAAGAGAGAGGAGTGATGGTGTAATGAGCTGGCAATGGAGAAGAGGGCAGGAGGGAACACTGGATCAAAACTGATACCAAATATAGATAAGACAAGAGTGGTACTGTGAAGGGAACCAAAGAGGAAGAGGAAGACACATCTGTAGACAATGGATGAAGATGTCCATTTTGGACAGGTAGAGTTTGTGTAGCATCAGAAATTCGGCATGCTCTGTAGTAGTTTCACGTTTTCCTGTGCAACATGTGGACATTCTAATATTGCAGAAATCCATCAAAGAAATATACATGTATCTGAACATTAAGATTTTATGCTTAAAAAATGTATCAACCAACTTGTACCCAGCATTTAAATAGTGCTTGATGGTTGCATGTTCTAGTTTGTTAGCATGAGTTGTCAGTAAACAAGATAAAGTTCACAAAGTTTAATATTATTAAACCCTTCTCTAAACATTTTCCTTATTTACAACAAATTACTTATCTGGTCAGAGGCCAGACATTTGTTATATAATCCATAGTGTTTAAAAATGTCTCTAGTCTCATCACCCCCCACCCCACCCCACCCCAAAAAAAGCTGTCTAAAACATATTTGAGGGATTTTTTTTTTCCTTTGATGTTCCACTGTAGCTAAAAGAATGCTGAATCAGGAATACTTAAAAATCATTTTAGAAAAATTATGGAAACTAGTCAGGACCAATTCTGACAATTTTTCCCAACAGAACTTTTAATTTAGAAACATGATTTTGTTTCCTGTTTCCACTTCATTGCTTAATTAAAAATTCACAGGCCTCACTCTTCTCCAAGTTGCACAATGAGCATCCTGCTTTGCAAGGGCAATTCATAAGTTTCTGGAAATTATTTTTCTGTGTCTGACTGCCATCCATAAAGTGAGAGGGTTGAACAAGGCAGAGTCCCTCCCAGCTCCCACATTTCCTTTCATGGTCTTTCTCAGTGAAATAAATTAATAGGAATTTTAGATTTGAATGGATATATAGAAAAATCTGTAGGCCTTCATGTAAGAAATTTTTTGTTCTTTTAAAGTTTGGTCAAAGTTTGATTAGATTCTAATTTGCACACGATCTTAGGCTTTGGGGATTCGACGCTGCCCATCAAATCCTGTCCTGGGAAGTGTTCCTTACCCCATTCCAGCATCCTCCAAGCCTCATTCTTTAACCCTAACTCTCAAAACCCACTTCCTAACCACTGTGGCCTTTAGATTTCTTTCATGCTGACTATTAGAAAAGCATCTTTACTAGACCCTATACCTTTCATGTTGAGCCCATGGATCCATTCTCTACTGAATATCTGAAAGTGACTTTTGTGTGAATTTTAAACTGGACTATTCCTTCCTCTGCTTAAGGAACTGGGCTGCCTTTGCCTAAAGCCTTGAGACCACCCTCCTGGGACAGATGGTCAACACCTTCCACCCAGCCAGTGGAAGCATCTCATTTCTGTATTGCCTTCTGCAGGGCCAATTAAATTTCTTCGGTGTGAGTATGGCAGTAACAAGCAAAAATAATATTCAAAGCATGGTCATTTGGGAAATGCTATTTTGCAATTACTTTAAATACTCCTTTTAAAAAGGCATATGCAGTAAAATCTGAACACAAGTATTGCCTGGTTACAAAAGGAGGGGAAAGAGTGGAGTTGATCTTGAGAGATTCAAATACAGACTCCTGTACTCTCTTGCTGTGTGGCTTTTGAGAAAACGGTATAATCCCTAATCCATTGTTTCCATATCTGTACAGTGGCAATAACACCCACATTTACTCCCAAGGGTTGCTGATAGGGCAAGATGCAAGGAGCCTGGTATGCCATATACCGTCAACAAAGTGAGTTATCTTTGTACCAACATTTTTACTTGACGATTAATTATGACCAGAAACCCATGCTAAGGAAAGCCTTTGAAATTAAACATAGAAGTCATTAATGCTTTGAGCTTCCCAAGAGACAAAGCCAAAAGTGAAAAAAAACCAGGAGTTAAATTCTTCCTGATGCTTACCTACATTTCTTTAGGCAAACAAACTTTGCTCAATAGAAAATACTTGTAGTAGCAGCTTTTACGGAAAACACCGAGCTGTTGTGCATGTACTTATTTCTCTTTGAGTCTGTAATTGAAAATGAGATTTAATAATAAATTATAGAAGTGAGGAGGCAATTTTTTTAGGTTGAGATGGATATGAGACAGTACCATATTCCTGTCCCATGGTTTTCCATTTCTCTATCTTTACCCAGGAATAATATTTTGAGGCAAAGAAAGTAAAGTAACATATCATGACTATCCAGTATGTAACCTGTGGGTCAAATGCATCCTGCCTGAACTTGGGAGAAGATCCCAAAGAGAATTATTGTAGTATAAATGATTTTTTCCCCCTAAGAAGCTAGTATACCTAATCTCTCCCTTACCGTGGTCAAATCGCCTCCTGGGCACTGATGCAATGTGTGTATATGGTGTGTGCATCTGCATGCACACATGTATGTAACTGTGGCCAGAAACTACGCTGGCATCTCCCCGTCAATTAGTCATTATAATTGAAGCTTAATGTCATCAATTATATCATCTGGCCTGTTCAAATTTAATTCTGCTAAAATAACCGCATGAAAGTGGAGCATGAGGAAGGAAAACAGGCTTGAACAAGTCCGATGCAGTTCTTCACACCAAGCAGTTAGACCCAGACAAATTTCCTAGCCACATATATGTAGAATTCAGGTGACCAGAAAAAGCCTTCGGTAATCTCCTTTTCTCACAAGCGCCTGTGGAAATTTTGATAAATGTTAAAAAAAAAAGAAACCCAGACCAGCCCCACGCCATTCTTCTATCCTAGCAGCCCAGATCCCCAGTTGATCTGAAGCCTTTCACAAGTTGAAGGGGGCTGAGCCTCCCGAGAGGGCGGAGGGCACATGCTTGGGAAATTCACTCCATGGGGAAAATGGGGTGAGCAGATGCAGAGGCCAGATTCTGAGTCCTAACCAGGCCAGGGATTAGTCTTTTTTTTTTAGGTCAGAATCTAGGATAAGAACTTTCAAGATTCTGGAAACTTTGCAACTTTTCAAGGCCTATCTGACAGTTAGATGTACAACCACCAGGCTGGCTTCTATATAATACCTTCTTTATTTGAATTTTATTGTGGTTATATAGTACACACAATCTCACTCTCTCTGTCTCTCTCTGTCTATATCTCTCCATATAATATATAAACATATATATGTAATACAATTTTCCATTTTAACCATGTTTAAGTTTCAGTAAGTGGCATTCATTTCATTCACAATGCTATACTACCATCCCCACCACTCACCACCCCAAAAAGAAACTCTACCCATTAACAACAACTCCTTGTTTCCTGCACCCAAGCCCCAGTAACCTCTCAACTACTTTCTGTCTCTACAAATTTGCTTATTCTAAATGACACCTGTTTTTTTTTAATTTTTCATATCCCAGGCTCCTTTTTAGAACATGCCACATTTTTTTAGCACTGATCTCTTTCAGTAATTACTCTTATTAAAACTACCTACACTTGACTGTGTGCTTTTCGAGAGCAGAGTCACTTCTCCTTCCCCTTCCTGAGCCAGACTTTACCTTCCAATGCCAAAACAAGGTCTGAGCTCACTAGTGCTGGTAGAAAATCCCAAGTGGGTGATTAACCTAGATTACTGCAGACATCTCTGCAACCCCCACCCCCAACCATTCCTTGAGGGAGATGCAAAGTATATACTGATTACCATATGGAAATGGAGAATTAGGAAGCATTCAGCTGCAGAAGTCACAATCCTCTGTAACCCAGTGCCCCTCAAGAAATGTGTTGCTGGTATCCATGGCATGAGTGTAGATAGACAGGATAATACTCTGAAGTACTGGCCAAGACTGCTGCCGTCCCCTGTGCTTCCTCTTCACATTATCTCCACCCCCCACCCCTAGAAACCATTAATGAGAGAGGACGAGGGACAGTTGAGAACAGTGAGTCAAATTCTTGACTTAGATTCCCAAAGTAGATTCTTAAATCATAGCTTTGAAAGCCAAGGCTTTCAAGTTTAATTAGACTTTTTGAGAGCTACATATAGATATATATTTAAATTTATACAGTTAATATTTAAATTATCCTTTTTTAGTTCAAAGACTTTACAGCTTCAAAGACTTACCTGTCTAAAAGATTACATCATGAGTAAAAGGATTTAGTGGAATGCAATGATGTTTTTTCCCTTAACCTGTTTTACTGTGATATTTGCATGTTCAGTAACTGACATACAGACGAAATACATGCAAGCTAAAAAGCATGATAATACAGTTAGCATTACTGAATCCACCATCCAACTCAAGAAATAGGACATCACAGGCACATTGCCTTGGCTGTATCCTCTTCTCCATCCTGATACGTGCAGTAAGCCCATCAACACTTCCATTCTCTAGATAAAAGAAAAAAGATTCATCGCATGCATATATCCCTAAACAATATATTGCTTAGCTTTACTTGTTTTTGAGCTTTCACAAATCAGATCATACTCTTCTAGAAACTGGCTTTATTTTTTCACTCAGTATTGTGTTTTCTGTTAATACGGTTCACCCACTTTCTCTCCTGCACAGATTTCCACTGCAGGAATGTCACAGCTCCCTGCCCCACTCTGCCAAGCGCATCTGAGTGGTCTCTGGCTTGTTCAGATGACAAACAGTGCGGCCACAAGAGTTTACTATCTCCAGGCGCTTCTGCTAAGCAGGAAATGCAAGACCATCCGCCCGCCCAGCCACAGACACAACCCTGGCAGGTGGCTCGGAGCTCTGCTCGCTGAGGCCAGGTGGGGGCACTGCAGATCAGCTCCACCCCAGGGGCGGGTCCGTGGGCCGCTGCCTACTTGGCCCCACCAAGGCATCGGGGGCGGTTTTTGCACTGGTATTTGGCTGGGGGAGGGCAGAGCGTTCTGTTGTGCAGGCACCATTTTTCTGGTTCTCTGGCTAAGGAACATGGACTTTGTGGGATCATTTTAGTTTGTGCCTTTTGGCAGGTGGGGGGTGGAGGCTTTTTCGGCTCCCTGTCTGGGATCAATGGGGGGCAACAGAGAGACCACATCTTAGACCTCTCACAGGCAGTTTCTATCGCTTGTGCTTTTTTCTGTGGTTAGGTCATACTTAACTGCCAGAGAGATAGATAGATGGCAGTATTTTTGTAATAAAAAACTGGACATTTTATTTTATTTTAATTTTAAGTCAATTTTATTGACACATATTAATAAAGCATAAGGAATCCATCCAAAGTGTACAATCAGCAACATTCAGTACAAACAGTTGTGCATTCATCACTTTAATCATCACTAGAGCATTTTCATTATTCCGATAATAATAATAATAATAATAATAATAAACAAAACTCATCATCTCTCAATCTCTCTGTGCTTCCCCTGCTTTACATAGCTGCTATTCTGTTTCCTTCTCTCTGATATATTTTTATTTATATTTTGTAAAAACAGTCTTACATATGCAACATCACCCATATTCATTTATTTTTTATTATATTATGAAAGGCAAGGAAACAGATCCCCCCAGAACTTTCACAAGGAACTACCTCTGCAGACCTCTTGATTTTTCACCTAGTGAAACTCCTTTTAGACTTCTGGCCTTGAGAATGCTAAGAATAAATTTGTATTTTTTTTAAATCAAAAAAATAATGCAGCTTCATTTTATAAAAGAAAAAATAAAGATTTAAAGAGGGAGACTAAGCATACTTTTTAAATGTGTTTGAAAATGCTCGTGATTCACGTAAAATTCCAATTTTAACAAGATACATCAATTATCTGTTCTGTGTCAAGCTGCATGGTGGTGGTTGACAATAGATTGGGAATTGCTCTTTAAGGAAGTAGAAAACATGGACTTTCCTTAAAGAACCTGCATTACTGAACGGACATTTTAGATAGTACATTGTAGACACAGGCTACTAATTCCCCAGGGGTTGTTGTTTTTTGCTTGTTTACTTGTTTATTGACTTGGCTGAACAAGTTCAGTGAACTCTGTTTCCTCCAGAGCGTGCAGGCTGTGATGTTGCAAGGGTGAAGCTCTGGCCATGGACATGGTTCAGGTGTGCTTCCTTTGACTCTGTTTCCCCAACTAGCCACGACGGTTCTGACTGACCTGCCTCTAGTGCTACGCCACCCAGCCGTTAGCATCCCCCCCCTTGCTGATTTATTGCTGTACTGTTTTCAACAACATGCTGGGGGATAAATTTTCCCAAGGTCTGGTCCAATTAGAGTTGAACCCCTTTGCAGGGACAGCGTGTTCCCTCTTGGAGGCTGTTTTTTTCCCCTGGGAGGCTCTTCTTTCTCCGGTTCCCTGTTAAATTTCTAGTTGGTCAACCATCTTGCTTGTTGTCACTCACATCATGAAGCAACTGACCTCCTCTTAACTGCTCTTCACCAAGCTCTCTGCTGCTTTGGACAATGCCCTCAGGTGTAAAATTCCCCATAGTCTATTCCAGTTAAAGCCAGTCTCCTGGCAGCGAGTGGTGGGTTTCTCTGTTCTTACAACCTGCCTCTGCCCTGTACACAAGCTCTGTCCCTGGAGCTGGGGACAGAAACAAAGCTCTGTTCTCCTGGCGGGAGGCTCCTGTTCCATAAGTGGGGTGCTGGGCAGAGATGGCAGCCCCTGGTCCTCTGGGCTTGTCCATCTCAGCATGGGGCCTCTATTCTGTGAATGAACTGGGAATACAGGGTCCAGGATTGTTGGGCTCTTGCATCTGCAATAGACCTGCCACCCTTCTAGTGGAGCCAGGTGGAGAACAGAAGCCTGGTCCACTTGACCATGCCTTCCTGGAAGGGAGCTTCTGTGAGCTGTGGGGTTTGAGTTATACCTGCGGGTAGCCCCGCCCAGAGTGACACTATCCCTAGAGAGCGACCTGGGGGAGAGGGAGCTCTACCTTCTTAGCCACACCTGTCTGGAGGAGAGCTTGCATCACACTGAGCTGGGGAGGATGGGAGCTGGTGGGGGCTCTCATGCCACAGACTCTTGGTGATCTTACCAAGATTGGCAGCTTCTTTTGATTAAATGCTTCTCCGTTTTCTATATACCTTTCAGACAGTTACCAAAGACCTTGAATGTTTGTTCGTTTGTTTTCCTAAATAATTCTCACCAACTGAATAGTTGTTTTGATGGGGTGTTACACTTACCCCCCATCTCTGCATAATGCTGTTAAGTTGCTGGATTCAGTGTTCGAGTATGTTGTAAAGGATTCTGTTTTAATATGTTTCTGAGGGCTATTGGTCTGTAGTTTTCTTACAGCTACTTCATTCATGGCATATTCGTTTCCTGTGAACACCAACACAAATTTAAAGATCGTTCATAAGCTGAAAACCCACATATGCAGGCTGCTTGTGTGAATGCTTTCCATCAATACCTGATACAGTAGCTTTGGATGTAAATCAGAAGGTGCATTAGGTAAATCCAAATAAATATGAGAGCAGAATACCAATGAACATTTATTTATAGCTACTAGTAACTTTAGCTTTTCTTCCCCTAACACTTTAAAAAGAAACTTAAAATTAATTAGTATTATTTCACTCAAAAGTCTTACAATGTAATGGCAATGGTCACAAGCTGAGCCACAGAATTTGCTGGAAATAACCAAAGTGATTATGTTCTCAAAGTAAGTACTTAACCTCATATTCACAAATGAACAGATTTTGCACAACACACTGCTCTAAAATATTGTGCATTATGTTATCAATTATTATAATATTATATATCATTTGAGTTTAATTACTAGGGTAGAAAACAGAGCAGGTATAAATTCCCAGGTACTTTATTGACAGTGGAATGTAAACAAAGATTCCAAAATAGCAGACTAGAAATGCAGTCTAACTCATGGTGGAAAGATGCTCTGCTTTTAAACCCAACCTGTATTATAAATTTACACAAATAAACATATATTTTGTATCAAGATGTTTTTCAGACTTTCCAGTATACTCAGAAATGTATATTCTTGCTAATTCCTTTTGGATCTTCTTTTTTTTTTTCCATTTTAGGACTAATTTCTTTCTAAAGTAAGACATTGTTTTATAACTCTTCTATCAAGAATGTTGAACTTGTTCAGGTCTTTCCTTTAACAACAAAAAAATATTTATCTTGCACTTATTCTAACAGGATGATTTACATGAGTCTGCAGCTGCCTGCTTTCATCACTTTGAAGCCAGTACTCCATTGTCTTCTGAAATCTATTTTCGCTTAAAGAAAATTTGTCCTTCTAATCATCAATTTCTGGTGGAAGGTGATGATCTATCTCTTCTTGTTTTTTGCTTTGTCTCAGAGTTCTTCAGTTCACACACGTTCACAGGCACCTGCTTGCACACTTGCATATATACAACACATTTACACATATATACACTTATAAACAGGTACATGTGGGTGTGCAAATAACTGCACATGTACATACATTTGCACAATTTACACATGCTCATGCTTTTTTAGATATGCTTTTGTTATTAATCACCCTAGGCATGTCTCATTTATTCATTCAGACATTTTTCATGTCTGATATGTGCCAGATTCTCCTCCAGTCATATGGTGTAATTCTTCATTTAAGAATAAATATTTTCAGAATGGAAAATTCTGTGATTTTCTTCAAATTTTTTGCTTTCCTCCATTCTTTCTCATATCTCCTAGTTTTCCTTTCCTTCTTGTTCTTTAATTATAATAGTAACATTGTTTATTGCACACCTACAGTACACACTGTTCCAAATAAGTATTTTATGTTATATGTTATATTTATTTTAACATCTGTAGCTATCACAATACCCATATGAAGTAGCTTCTTTTTTCATTTATATATACAGCTGAGGAAACTGAATTATAGAAAGGTTATGAAACGTACCCAAGTTCACACTACCAGTAGAAGTGGTTTTAGGATATAATGCAGGTACTCCTTCTTCAACATCCACATTCTTAAAACTATTCTACAGCGGAGCAGATGTAGCTTGGTGGTTCAGCCCCTGCTTCCCATATACGAGGAGGCCCTGGGTTCAATGCCCAGTACCTCCTAAAACAACAACAATAAAATCTATGCTACAAAGACTGTTATATCTAGCAGTGATTTTTTTCATCATGTCTTGGAATGTAGCTTTCAGATTGTCCATCTTTTTATCTTATTGTACTGCATTCCAAGTCCTCAGCCTTGCCTTTTAGTTTGAATTTTCTCTCTTCACTGTTGCCTTATCTATTCATTAATCCATCTTGATGTTTTGCATAATGTTTCTATTTCTAGATGTTTTACTTTGTTCTTTAAACCATTCCTCCTACTAACGTGTTCTTTTGTCACACATACATATAAATTTTCATCACAGTGCTCTAATAAGGTTCTATTTTTGAAATTCTGGTCCATATGTTTGCTGTGGCCCTTGAATTTCTTCATGAGGCTCTATTTGTCCACTACTTTTGTAATTTTGTGCCATGAACTTATTGGTGGAGGTGTGGTTTGCCGTGGGAAGTCTTTGTGCCCATAGAGCAGATCTGCCTTTGCTTCTTCAGTTTTTACAGCTGGATGAGATTTTATATTAATTTATTGGCTTAATAGTTCCTCTACATAAAAATTTCTATAAATATGAATTTCCTTCCAGTTGGTAGTATAGACCATGAATTTCAGCTTCTCATGGTTTATTCCTCATTTTCCCCTTCCCAAGAACTTAAGGGAGTTTAGGCTATGTTACGACCCCTTGGGTCTTTCAGCCAGAGTGTTTCATTCTTTTAGTTATGGGAAGCACATGGAGCTGCTCGTGGGTCCCGTCCCATGCCAGTAACCCTTGGCCATTTCTTCCTTCCACACAGGCAGAACCTGAGCAGATCAGATCTGGGCACTTTGGTGACCTACTGTGTGCGGAGTCAGCTCCTGTGCTCCCCCCCGACACTCACCTTTCTCTCTTTCTTGTCTCACCCACCTGAGAGAATTTCTCAACTTTCTTTTACACTCAGTTAAAAATTCATTTTTATTCTAATTTAGGAAACTCCTGTTCTCATTAGCCTATTGCTGCATATTCTCAGGTACATAAACAGTACCCATTTAAAATTTTAAATGTATAATTTTTGTATTAAAAGAAATATACTATATAAAGTGGGTATTGATGTACTAATTTTTCCTAATTTGTCATTTACCTTTCTGTTTAAAAAATAAATGTACATAAACATATATAAACATAAATTGCTTTTTTGAAAAACATTTTATTTTGAAATAATTTCAAAATTCCAGCAAAGTTGCAGAAATAATACAAAAGCAATACAAAGAACTCCACTATAACCTCTACTCACATACTCATATTCACCAGCTTTAGACATTTTGCCATCTGTGCTATATCATTCCTGGTTTCTGCCTAGTTTTCGTTTATCATCTGTTCAGCTATCTACATTTATCTATCTGTTTTCTAAACATTTGAGAGTAGACTGCATATAGCACATTCCTTTAACATTTACTATTTTATGTAATTTCCTAGAACAAGGATAATCACTTATATAACATTAAGTACAGCTGGTAAGTTCAAGAAATTTAACATTGATGTAAAGCATAAATCTTTATTCCATTTTTTTCAGTCCTTCTCTTTTGAGCATTTTCCCTTCATTATTAGATCTAGTCCAGGACCATGGATTATATTTAATTGTCATCGTATCTTTATTTTTTAATTGTGATGACATATATACAACCTAAACTTTCTTATATCAATCACTCCTGAGCCTATAATCAGGGGCATGAATCACATTCATATCATTGGGTTGCTGTCACCACCCAGGCATTACCAAAAGTTTTCCAGCATCCCCAACACATACCTTGTACTCATTATGCCTTAAGCCCCCCCGGGGAAGCTGTCTCTATGAATTTGCATATTATACTTACTCCATATAAGTAAAATCACGTAATAGCTGTCCTTTTGTGTCTGTCTTATTTCCCAGTACATGGTGTCTTCAAAGTTCATCCATGTCACAGGATATATCAGAACTGCATTTCTCTTTACAGCTGAATAATAAGCTATCTGGATGTTAAAGCATTATGAGCAATTTAAAAATTATTTAATTTTAATTACTAAGTGAAAACATAATTTGAGAAGAAGGTATGACAAAATATTTTCTTTATAATATGCAAATATGATTGAAAACAGCGGTACCTGGAATTTCATGAAAACCATAGCAAGGCTTGATAAATTTGGAATAAGCATAATTCCTTCCTCTTATCTTAAAATTCTCTCCTATCATTATCTATGTTATGTGCTTCATCTTTCCTTTTCTTACTTCTGGCATCTTACTTGTGTCTGCCTGTGTTTGATTTTCACTATACATTATCAGTATGGAATGAGGGATAATTAAACACTTTTAAAATTCCTAACTTTAAATATTTAAATTTCTCATTAAATACTTCTTAAAAATTGCAAACCATAGACATAGTTTGAGGTTTGGGATCTCATTACGGTGACACAAACCTTATTTCAACAGGTTTGTTCAAGATATTGATTTTAATTCATTTGTGCTTTCTGTTGTCACAACGATAATTTTGAAAGCATTAGGATTAGGGTACTCAAACCTGATTGAATGTATTTGTGAAATGATTGAAATGACTGTGCTGGTCATTTGTTTCCTAATTCAGTTATTTTGATCATTCAGACAGACTGAATGGCCTGCTGATCTTCCCCTTTGCAAATCAGTTTAAAATGAGGTGGAATGAAATGTTGACTATTCTCTGTAAATAATTCTGATTTTTACATTTTAACATTATTTAAAAGGCTTAGTGCAAAGGAATTAGAATTGGTGGTGATTCATACTAGTTAGTCCCATCTGCCTTAGATTCCCCTTTCCCAAGTTACATGTCTACAAATGCAGATTCAGAACATACTTTCAGGTATTAGCAAGTACTGAGAAAACTCTGCCCTTGTTTCCTCAATTGTAATTTGGTGTGATGGGAGGATTCAATGGGATGACATGGATATAAGTAGAGTTGGCCCCATAGGCACCTCTGCTTCCTTTTCTATACAGCTTCTATGCAATCAGATTTGTGTTTGGTTATTAAATATAGAAGTATCTGAAATACATTTATATTATTTATATATATGTTCAGGGAGTGTGCACAATTTCTTTTGCTGTCAGCCAGGTGTATAAAGTTTTTCATAGCAAAGGAGAAGTCTATGATGGCCTACAAACTAAGATATTGTGCTTTGGCAGCTGTCAGGCTTAACAGAAAGATCAAGGCCACTGGGTTTAGTGGTCTAATTTCAGATTCTGACCAAGTCATTTGCTGGCTGTGTATACTTGGACAAATTTCCTAAGCTTTTTAGCCTCAATCTCCTTATATATAAATTGAATTAATTCTCCCTATCTGATATGTGTGAGATGGTGTGATGGGTATTTGACTATTGTGTCAACTTGGCCAGCTAATTGTGCCCAATTGTTTGGTCAAGCAAGCACTGGGCTAACTGTAATACAAGGGCATTTATGGACTTTAGTCACACCATTGATTTTACTGCAATGGTAAATCATAGATAGCTGATTACAATTACATCAGGGAGATTGCCCTCAGCAATGAATGATGCTAAACGCCATCAGCTGAATACCTTAAAAGGCAAATTGATTCCATCATTGAGAGAGAATTTCTCAGCACGTCTTTGGACAGCCAATGTTTCCCAGAACTTGTCAATAACTTTCATTGGAGGCCCTTGCTGCAGCCTGCCTGTGGAACCTGGATTTGTGCATTCCCATGGCTGCATGAGAAACTCTTATAGAATCGCATACTATTGACAGATATCTCTTGCTGATTCTGTTTCCCTAGAGAACCCTGATTAATACAGATGGGATTACAGATAATCATGCCTGCATGGAAATGGTATAATACCTAAATAACACTGAATGCTCAGACTATCAATCCTGCTATTACCAAAATTATTAACAGAAGCAAATATAATAATCTTCATGTCTACTCAAATAATATAGAAAAGAATGGGAAGAACTGATCAAAATTTCTTGTGCAAAGACTGGACTGGTAATTTTACATTTTGTCAAATTGCAAATGATATACAAGCAGGACACATTAATTATAGCATTCCAAGTCCAGAACAAACACACTAAAATGGAAAATGTAACATGAAGTCTTTAATTAAATCAGTTTACAATGATGCATGAGAAGAAAACACTTCTTTTAAATTAAAACACTCTGTAAGTTTTGATTAAAAACTTTGACAAAAATTATTTCTACTTCTAATATATAGTAATTTATGTGCATGGAACCTAAGCCTTATTTGGCTTTTGAGAATATAATAAAAATAGCCATAAACTGGGAATTGGGAAAATTTTTCTTCTACGTCTAACTGTGAGAAAGCTGTTCCTATTTTGATGTTTTAATTTCTTCAGCATTTTGAAGACAAAATTTTGCTGTATTTATATCATAAAAGAGATTTGGAGGAACAAAAGGACAAATTGAACTATAATGTTTCTTTAATTTAAATGTTCTGAAATACAGAGTGGAATTTTGAGACTCTATTAATTCTTGCATGTCATGGGGGAAATAAACTAATGAGCAGTTATAAGAATGTCATCCTGAGACCAAATGAATCAAGGTATGATCCTGTAGAATCTTTCTGCTCTTCAGACAAGATTATTTCAATTAAGTTATGTCATCAAGTTCACTGATTCTTTCTTCTGAATGCACAAATCTCCTTTTGAACCCCTCTAGTGAATTTTTTTTGGCTCCATAATTTCTATTAGGTTCCTTTTTAAACTTGCTATTTGTTTATCAGCATTCTCTATTTGATCATACATTGTTCTCCTGATTTTTGTTAGTTCCTTGTGATAGTCCCCTTTCAGTCTTTGAGCATATTTATGGCAGTTAATTTAAAGTCTTTGTCTAGGAAGGCAAATGTCTTGGTTTCCTCAGGGATACTCTCTGCCAATTTCCTTTTTTTCCACCTTGGAATAGTCCAACTTTTTTTTTCTTCTTCTTCTTCTTTTTTATTCCTTTCTCTATGCCTTGTAATTTTTTGTTGAAAACTGGATATTTTGAATATTATAATGTGGTAACTCTGGAAATCAGATTCTTCCCTTCCAGGGCCTTCCTGTAGTGGATTGATGAAGGCTACAACAATCTATTTGTTTAGTGACAGTTCCGAGCAATTTTTGCAAAGACCATTTCTTACTGCTCATGGTTATTGAATTCTCTATTCCTTTTTCTCCGTGGTCAACCAGCAACCTGTCAGGGATTTTCCCCAATGCCTGGAGCAAACAAACCAAAAAACAAAAACACCTGTTTTTGCAGGTTAGTTCTGAGCTGGGGACTCCTGTGAATCTATGCTACAATCCTAAATCACAAATCAAAGCCACAAATCCAAGCTCTGCTTTATCTTACATCTTCTGCTTGTATGGAGGCCAAAAGTCAACCCAAGGTGAAAGCCTAGGATCCTCTCAAGAGTTCTCTGAGCGTGCAAGCACATTGCACTCTGGATTCCCAGTATCCACAACAGCCCATCAAAGCCTTTATTCCTCCAATAATCTTCTTCCTCAGGCTACTCTTTCCTGGGCTTTTGGATCTGTGTGCAACCTGCCCCATCCACCAACCTTGCCCCAGGTGGCTATGAGCAGAATATATTTAAATGCTTCTGTAAACATTGCCTGGGGAGCTTCTCCAGCCCAAGGGAGGTAAAACTGCCAGCCTCTGGGTCACTCCCTCAGGGAACCACCAGACAGGACAATCACAATTTTTTGAGAACACTGTCTGCTTTGTTCCCCCAGACCTGGCACTAGCCAGCCACACCAGGAAAATGGCCACCATCCTCAAGACTGCTAGTGAATGGTGAATGGTTGCCGGGTAGGCAAAAATTCCACAAAACTTTCTTAGCAAAATTCAGCAGCCTCTTTCTTCATTAAGCTTTCCTCTGTTTGCTGTAAGTTTTCATTAAATTTCAGAGTTCCAAAAAAGTTGATGCTGTCACTTTTTGCCAATTAATGTTTGTTTCGGTGGAGAATCAATTCTTGGAGCTCCTCACTCCTCCATTTCTGTGGATTTTCCCCCTCATTCACTTGCCAGGACTAATTTATTTGTTGAGGGATGTGGTTCTGTAATAAATCTAATTTATGAAATGATATTTGTGATATTTTAAACCCTTTTTATGTACATTTTATACCTTTCCCTTTAATGGAGCAATATGTAAAGTTGTAAATTATACATTGACAGAAATTTTAAGTAGGACAGGACCTTAGAAGCAGGTCATCTATATCACATTACTTTTATTTATTTATTTATTATTTTACTTTTTAATTTTTTTATTATGTCTTTAAAGAAGTTTTAGGTCACAATAAAGTAACATACATAATATAGGGGATTCCCATATACCCAACATCCTCCCCCCTTTCCCCTTTTGCCATTAATGATCTTTTTACATGTGGATTGTACATTTTTTATAACTAATGTACAAATATTGAACCATAGCTAGTAACTATCATCAGCAGTTGACATTATGGTTTACATTTTAGACCATACACTTTTATAAATTTTTGGTGAAATTTAACATGATCTCTATCCATCGTTACAAGATAATGCAAAACACTTCCGTTACCCCTAACTATCCCCTCTTCCTTCTATTCCATTTCTCCCTCCCCCACCCCTGGTGGCCCACAGCGATCACTAGGTTTCACTGCTTGAAGGACAATATTCACATATACTTGCAACAATGTTGAGGGCTTGACATATTTGTCTGTTCTTCCCTATTAGGAACCATCCATGCTCTCGAGAGACACCCTCCCCTTTGTTTGAGAACATATCAGGCCATGCCAGGATGAGAATACAATACCTTCCTGCTCATTATATGGGTCTACACCGACTTATATAACACACTCTGACAAGCTGTACAACCACACATTCCTTAGAAGCTTGCTGCAGGTGCACCCTGTATATCACATTACTTTTAAAATGAAGAAATAAAAGGCTGAAAAAGAAGACAAAGCATCTACTTCTTGCTGATGTTGGTACTAATATCCAGGTCTCTTGTCCTGTGACATAAGAGTCTACAGGACCCTGAAACAGATACACTTACAAGAAGTGTAGTCACAAGCAAAATCATTCCCTTAAAAGCTGGAGAGACTGGTGATGTGGTGGTTTGGAACTGTATGTACCCCAGAAAATCATATCCTTAAATTTAATCCATTACTGTGGGTGAGAAAATGATTGTAAATAGGACCATTTGATGCAGTTACCTGAGTTAAGTCATGGGCCAGGGTGGGTCTTAATCCTTTTATTGAGTCCTTTATAAGAGAATGTAATTCAAAGAAAGAAAAAGCCATGGAAATAAGAAGCTGAAGAAAGAGCCCAGCAGATGCTGTTATGTGCCTGGTCATATGACAAAGAAGTCCAGGATCATTGGCAGTTAGTCTTAAGGAAGAAAGCACTGCCTGATGATGGTTTGATTTGGACATTTTCATGACCTCAAAACTATAATGTAAGTTAATAAATTTCTATTGTTAAAAACCACTCCATTTCACAGATATTGCTTTCAGCAGCCTAGCAAGCTAAAGCAGGTGAATACAGAGAATTATAGCTTACTGAGATTAGAAAATGCTACTGGAGACAGCGACTGGTAGGAACTCTGAAAACGTAATTGACTAATTACTGGGGGCTGAGCCATGATAGTTGGGAGAACAAAAACTCATTAGAAGTCAGTCTTAGATATGTTTTCACACTTTCATGAATTTTACCTCCAGAAACGTCATCAGGTTCCCATTGTAAAGATGGGAAAAATCCCTAATGTTTTCTACCAGGAGGAAGAGAAAAGTAACTATTTTGACACAAATTTAGAACATTCTGTTCTTTTTAAACAAGGCTGATCCTCAAGGGAAGCATTTTATTTTCCATAGCCTACCCAATGTGGGTTTAACCTGAGCCTAATTGCCCTAGAAGAAAAGGAATTCCCATCACTATCACCTTCCTGCCTTGGACGTTGGGAAGGAAAATATCCAACTCCAGTCCCCTTTCTCACCTAATAAGGGAAAGAAAAATCTGGGAAGCCTTTCTGAAGATCACATGTCAGGGGCACTGTTGGTCTAAAAAACTGACACCTAAACACTGCTGTCATTTCTCTTCCTCTACACATTGCTACCGTATCAATCAGGCTCCTACAACATAGCAGGGGATTATAGCTGAAAAGAACTACTGGGTTCAGAGCTTATTCAGGAAAGAGTCTCAAGAAAAACTCAAAACAGGAGACGAAAGCAAGGGTGCTAGAGGAAATTTTAGACCCTGAAATCAGAAAATACTGTGAGTAAGCACAACCCAACTTATAGCCAGATAAACATCAAAACTTATGCTAATGCAAATGCTATTTACCTCAGTTTTTTTTACTCGATACTTCATGTCAAACTTCCAACAAAATATTATTACAAGATGAGCTAAAACACAAAATATAAAACAGTCTGAAGAGATAACAAAGACAACAGTATCAGACTTAGATATGATAAATATTTTAGAATTATCTGAGTGAGAATTTAAAATAACTTATGATTAAACGGTTGAGAGCCTTAATGGAAAAGTGAACAATACATAAGAACAGGTATTTGATATAAGTGGAAAGATAGAAACTCTAAGAAAATATCAGAAAATGCTTCAAACTGAAAACATTGTAATAGACATGAAGAGAGATTTTAATGGGCTCATTAGTAGACTGGTCATGTTGATAAAAGAATTAGTAAATTTGAAGATATGTCAATAGAAAATTACTAAAATAAAATGCAAAGAGAAAAAATGAAAAAATCAAACAGAACACCTAAGAACTGTTGGAAAATTGTTGGAAAACTTAAACATATTCATAACATATGAATCATAGAAATAACAGAAGGAGAAGAAAGACAGAACGGAAAAGAAGAAATATTTGAAATGATAGTGGCAGAGATTTTTCCAATATTTATGACAAACACAAAACCACAGATCCATGAAATTTAGATAATAGCAAGCAAAGCATGTACCAGAAAATCTACACCTAGGCACATCGTAAGTAAACAGCAGAAAATCAAAATGTACAATACACTTTCTTCTCAAGTTCACATGAAACATTCTCTATATTTAGACCCATTCTGGGCCATAAAACCTACATTAACACACTTGAAAGAACAGAAATCATACAAAGTATGCTCTCAGACCACAATGGAATTAGAGAAAGATAGCTGCAACATCTCAAAATTTGGAAAATAAATACATATCTCAGTGACACATGGATCAAAAAAGAAATCTCAATAGAAATTAAAAAATATTTTGAAGTAAATGAAAAATGCTCTAACACAACCATGTTTTTCTTTCTTTAATGTGGCCTGGGAAATTATAACAAGCAACACATTTCCAAACACACAGAATCATGGATGGCTTCCATAAAATGAAAAAAGAAGCACTTTTTTTTTTTTTAAATTTAAGAAGCAATGGAACACAGACAGCTGTGATATTTTGTTTGTTTGTTTCCTGTAAAAAGCTGAAAATATCAAACACAACAGAATTATTTGATCATCTTCCAGCTTGGCACACAATGTTTAGAAATGCCTGTAGCCTTTGTCCTTTCAACCCACCCAAAAATTTTTTTAAAAGGAAAAGAAATAAGATAGTCCATTCTATTTTAATATTTAAATGGAAGCCCCCCAAATAACCTTAAGCAACTACATGACTTTTCTTCCTGAAAATGTCTAGAACAGAGGAATAGTAAAACTTTGGATGTACTACACAAACCAAAAGCCAAACAAACAGGAAAAGCATTTTCAGGGACTTTACTGGAAAACTTTAAATTATCAAGCATGTTGGAACATTTTACTGAGCCTGATGATTGATAGCAATTTTGAAGCTGATCTGTTTTTAAAAATCTTTTCATTCACAAGGATGTTTTTTGAACTTTGAATGTGTGGTTAGTGAAATAGCTAAATTGATCTTAAGTATTTCAATGACACAGAATGAGTGTGGCTGTGTCTGTAATATTTAATACAAATTAAATGTTTCTGAGATTATAACTAAAGTGATTTTTCTCATAAAATATAAACCATTATAAATGATCTATAAAAGTATCTTTGTGATGCAAAGTCAAACTATAAGTGAGATGATACTGTATTGGAAATTGTGAGGAAAGTCAGTAGTGTTAAGGCATGGAGGAGGGGCATTATTAAAATGATCAAACTTAATCATTGAAAAACCAGACATAGTTCCTGGAGACAGTTATCCATAGGTCACTCATGTTTCTGTGCATCTTGCACAGACAGCGTTTTTCAAGGGACCCAATAAAACACTATACATTCTTCAAGGTGCTTAAATAGGGACAAGCCTATGGAGGTAGAGGCACTGTCTCCTTCTGAATTAAAGGGCAGGGTTGCTTATTGTCCAGTGTAATAAATAGTGCGCCTCCCTCCTCCAGGACAAAGGATGGTTTGTTTCCAGCCCATTATAAAAGATTTAGATTCCCTCAGTTTGGGGTTCCTCAACTGTAATGTTGCATCCACCTGCACTGCTCTGTATCAATCTTAAGGTATATATTGGGTCAAGGGGAAACAAGCACCCCACACCCCAGGGCAAATGTTGCCAATCCGGTCATAGTATCCAAAAGATAACAGGGCATTATAATGCTTGTCCAAAGAGCACCAAAGGAGGAGCTTGTGCTGATAGTGTTACATCACCAGACTTCTTTGGGTTTGCCAGTTCCCAGAAAATCCCATTACTAAAACATTATCCTGCTTAACCAAACTCCTCCTCATCCTCTTAGTTAGACAGACTCAGACACACTTAACCAAACTACATCTGTTCCCCAGGCATTTATCAGGTTGGATAGAAAGGCCATAGTTAATAGAATACTCAGGTGGCTGGATGTAGTCAAAAGAGTACTGGACCACAGTTTGGAAACTGACAATCATTTGCCACTAATTTTCTGAGAACACTCTTAGTTTTGTTTTTTCTTAATCTTTGAGGAATCTATTCCCCTCACTGGGTTTCAGTTTTCATCTGAGAATATTTATGATATTGGTGGTTTTCAAAAATACCTTCAGCCGAAGAATTATTTATTCAAGCAAGGTTGGATGTGGGTGTAACCACACAAAGCAGATGAACAGTGCTGCTTGGGCATGTTTGATCCTGCTTTCTCCCTGTCTCATGCCTGCTTGGTCCTTGGTTTGATATCACACTAATGGAGTGACTCCCAGTCATATCTCTGGGTGCTCATGGGCAATAATTTCTCTAAGAGGCATCCCAAGGGGTAGAATTGCTGAGTCATAGGGTTTCTATGTCCTCTATATATAAGCCTTGGAACTCATCACTTGGGTTGTAAGATGAACATCAGAGATTCTCAATGCATTTTTTTTCTCTTCATTTTTTAAAAAAAATGTTACATTGAAAAAATATAAAAGGTCTCCACATACCACCACCCTCATCACCCCACTGCTCCCACATCAACAACCTCTTTCATCATCATGGGATATTCATTTTATTTGGTGAATACATTTTGGAGCACTGCTGCCCCACATAGATAATGGTTTATATTGTAGTTTACACTCTCCCCCAGGCCACCCAGTAGGCCATGGCAGGACATACAATGCCTAGCATCTGTCCCTGCAGTACCACCTAGGACAACTCCAAATCCTGAAAATGGCCCCACATCCTATCTCTTCTTCCCTCTCCCTACCCTCAGCAGCTACTGTGGCCACCCTCTGCACATCAATGCTACAATTTCTTCCATTACTAATCACAATAGCTCCATAGTAGAATATCAGTGAGTCCACTCTAATCCAGACTCTATTCCTTCAGCCTGTGGACCATGGAATGGTTATGTCCACTCCCCCTCTGTATCAAGAGAGGGCTTAGATTCCACATGGATGATGAATGCAGTTCTCCTACTGGCAAGAGTAGGCACTCTTGGCTCCCTGCTGTGGTGGTTGACCTTCTTCACTCCCTGTTAGCTGGCCAAGGTTAGTCCAATAAACCAGAGGATAGGAGTTGCAAGTCTCCTGAGGTTCAGGGCCTGGCTGCCAAATGGCCAGTCCAAAGATTCAGGTCTCCTGAGTATACACCAACCCCAGTGTCTACCACAGGTTCAGTAAAAGTGACAGAAGAGGCTTGTGTAGAAAGATCATATCTAAGCCCAACTCCATCACACTCAGGAACACAAATTCCAAAGAGGGCCAACTGACATGGCCCTGAACTCCAGAGCCATCTGCCATGACCATAGAACATGTGGGTCTCTGTAGCCCTTAGGAGAACCAGTACCTGGGGTTGTATCTACTTTGGCTGTCTCTGGGACCCTGCTGAGGCGTGCATAAGCATCGCCCCTCTGATGACCTCCCGACTCTTTTTTGGAGACTCTTAGCCATATAAACTCACTTTTCCTTTCCATTTCCCCCTAGATCACTCAGGCACAGCTTAGAAGTACTGTATGTCTTCAGAGTCCTTCTTGCCCAGGTAGTCTCTGATACCTAGATGCACGAGTCTTGAAGAAAAAGGAAAGTCCCACCATCAGCCTGAGCAATGCTCCCTTCTTGTCTACTTTGAGTTTAAGGTCTGAAGGAAGGCCAGCATCCTCTAAGTTACATAATTAGAACCATTAGAGATCAAATTCTAATTTCAGCTCAGAATACCAATATTTCTTATGTTTCCATGATGTCTTTTTTTTTTTCTTTTAATCTGGTTGTGTTGTTGTCTTTTTGTCTTTGCGCCTCTCTGTGCAGGTCTGGGATGCCTTTTTTCTTTCTTTCTTTCTACCAGGAGGTCCCAGGGATCAAACCAGGGTCCTCCAAAGGTAAACAGGAGCTCAGCTGCTTGAACCACAGCTGCTTCCCTATGATGTCTTATCCAAGTTTTCTTTTTCTGCCCTCCCATGCTTCACTGAACTTCTTTACATGTACCATAGAGTCCTTCCCCTACCTAGATAAGAAGCATATTTTTGTGATATGGAAAGTTCTGTTGACAGAATGAGAGAAGAATCAGCAAATTTTAAATGGTTTTACTTGCTCCATGTAAGATTTTGAAGAATATAAGATAAGTGATTTTTCCCTCCATCAAACAAATGAACATTTCACAAGCTAAAGTCTGTAGAGGAGCTGGGGGTTGGGTAGGAAATGTTTATTGCAGCAGCATGTACTCTGGCTTGTCTCTGATGGAAATGGTACTGTCTGCCTCCAAAATCTATGCTCTGTGCCCAAATTACCAAGGACTATCCATAACCAGTGTCTGAGGAGATGGAGTGTTCCTTATCAGGGCAAAGGAAGGTAGTGGTGGAGACAAAGGGGAATCTGTGGACCCTGGATAGTGTAAGCAATGACAGAACTGGTTTGTGATCCTCCACATATCTGGAACAGTGGTGGAAGCACCATTTTCTCTGGGTGGGAAGTTTACTTCTCCTTGCCAACCCTCTCTCAGATATAGCTCAGTTCTCCTGCTGCTCTTATTTGGGTACTTGGAGAGTTTGTTATTTTGGAGTTAACAGTTTCTCACTCAGAAGCAATGGGGATAGACCCAGGACACCAGGATATTAGTGAATTCACAACAAGCTGCTCCCTGGCAAGTTTCCATGCCTTTGCTCTTGTTGCTCCTTGTCTGGAATGCCTTCACATGCTTCTCTTCTCTCCAAAATCATATTCCAGTAAGATGTCATTGCACCTCCTTTGGGGAAGACTTTTATTCCCTAGGTAGGATGAAGGTCTCTCTTTACTGTCCTACAATTCACTAAAAAAATTAATCAGTCTCCCTCTCTGTTCCATTCTTGGATTGGTGCTAGGAGAAAAAGGACAGTGAGGTGTGTCCAGGTTGGAAAATCTCCCAAATGGGAGAAAAATGGCAGACCATGGGGCCACAGTTGTACCCTCACACCAAGGTATTTTTCTTCTTAAAATTAACTTTCATTCTCTTTCATTTTTATGGGTGGCACATATGGGACTGGAGAAATTAAATTTTCATTGTTCATTTTAGGCATGAGTGCTATACAGAGATATACTTGCCCAGAGTCCTTTACCTTGTCTTCTTTTTGTCCCCTTTATGTTACAATGAAATATATGGTTAATATAAAAAGATGTATATAACATATGTGTGTACTTAAAATACCATCAGTATGCCTTTATCCACTGATGGCATATTGGAAACTGTCTGGGTGCCTTTACCCCTTTAGAGTTTGTGTTAATTACTAGTATTCTTTTTAAATATAGCTATCTCATGTGTATATATCTCTGAATAATATTTTTAACCATTATATAAATAGAGTTATTGTTTGTTTTATTTTATACTACTTCTATTTTTCAGTAGTAAGTGATCTGAATTCAACCATGGTGATGTAAGTAGCAGTCTTTCACTTTTTCAATGCCTCATTAAAAACATTACCCAATTATTTATAAATTATTACCCAATTATTTATTTATACATCGGTGTGTTATCCTGCCAGTGGACACTGAGGTGGTTTCCTGTTTTGCTCCTATAGACAACCCTGTTGGAGTGACTCCTATAAATGTCTCTGGGTTCACACAGGCAATTGTTTCTCTAGAAGTCATCCCTAAAGGTAGAATTGCTGGGCCGTAAGATTTGCACACTGTCACATCTAAGCCTCATAAATGATGCTACTAATTGGTGTTTCTAGATGTAGCCCTTGTACCCATCCAAGTCTTCAAACACAGCTCTTTTAACAGCTTCCACCACTGATCCTCCAGACTGTGGATGCACAATAAAACCCTGCTACCTCTCTCTGACACCAGTTAGCTCTTCCTGCATGAGCTATCTCCCACATCCCTATACCAGCTCTCTGTTTCTTTGGCTTCATTCCAAACACACCAACTACACATGGCATCTTTGGATTGGTTTCTCAGGTAGGTGACTTCGGATCTGGTGCCTTCTTAGGAACTCACCTCCTGTGGGATCCACATTCTACAGAAGAAAGGCAAGGGACTCTCCAAGCATGATTCTGACTGAGGGCCTAGAACCCAGTAACTCAAGGAATGGTCCAGGTTGTGGTGCACTCACTTTTCTCTAAGTCAACATTTTTAATATAACAGCAACCTCTCAAATAATAATCACTTACCGCTTTATGCTATTACACTGAGGGAGCTGCAAAACTAAGGCTTTTCATTAGAATTGAAGGGAACAAAAATAAATGTATCTTAAATTCAAGCTAGATTTAAGATATCTTTTGAACCATTAAACAAATCAAAGGCAGATTCAGAGGAAACCACATGACCCATGGAAAAACAAACTCCATTTACCTCGCCCCTTTGGGATTGTTTGAGATTTTCCCAGGCAAGAGCTGACCACTTGTGAAACAACCTAATTTTGAAGTTCAGGGATGGAAGGAATCACGATCCAAGGTAGCATGGCTCTGGGGTGAAGAAAATTGATATATAAAGTCAAGAAATTCTTTCAACAGCAATTTATCCTCTCTTTCCTTCTTCGTGTTATGGGTTTTTTTAATAGTTATGTAGTATAGAACAGTTTGTGCTGAGGTCAATCTGAACTCCAGGAGACTTGTACAAAGCTGTCTTTCATATTCTCTTTGCCCATACAGAATCTCACAGAACACATACAAATGCAACGATGGAAGTATGAGGGAAAAACACAAAAGGGGGAGAGACGTGCTTGGGTCTTTGAGAACAAGCCATCAAAACTGGGGAGGAGTATTGTCTATTGGGAGGCAGTGAGGGAGGGAGAGTAGTGGGACATGTCAGTGTAGGTGAAACTGACTCAAGCTCCCTTCAGCCATAATACAATCAGCTGACTATTTCCAACATACTCCTTTGGAGGTTTGTGAAATTGCATATGATTTCAGTCCTATTCATTATTCTGAATTTTCCAATAGCAAAGCTCTTCAAAATACCATAAAGTGGAAACTTTGTCTACCATCCATTGATACATCAGTATAGAAACCCGATCCCTATGGGAAGACTGGGCTGTCTTTCAGGCCTGCTGATCTCAGGCCGTGGCAGATGCTGGAAATTGTCATAGTCATGGCCTAGGGAGGGGTGAAGAAAGAGGGCAGACCAGTCATGGAGTTTTCATAATTTGACATGATCTGGTATAAATTTGCCTGAAAATTTGGCCATGTTTGTTGGTTTTTTGAAGGCATGTCCCTTCGCTATTTGAATACCAGTGTCCAGAAATTTCCAGAAGGCATTCAGTAAGTATATTTAATTAAAGTGAAGTAAAGTGAATTGAAATCTGAAAGAATAACTTGGCTTTGGAGGCCCAACTTGGAAGCATTGGGTTGTGCTGTAGCAATTTCAAGATGATTTATAATTTATTCAGTTTTAGACATTTCCCAATCTTAATAGAAGAAACCAAGAAGTCTTTCATTAATTCTTTCCACTCAGTTGAAAGGAGCCACTGCATCATGAAAACCATTAGCAGAGCAGGAACAAAAGCTTTAGTTGGAGAAGTAAATAAATATTTGACTTCTTTTCTCAACTTTTCATAAATATCTTGGTCTGAGAAACTGGTTGGGATTGACGATTTAAGGGGTTTTCTGGTAAACATTTCAGAATATCTTGGGTTAAAGCAGCCATATAAGGTGATGATTTGTTTTGCCTTTCTCTGCAATTATTGCTACCAAGAACATATTCTTTGGTCCAAACATTAGACCATGTTATCGTAAGAGGACATGTCTGTTTTCAGTGAGAACAGAGCCCAATAATTAAATGCAGTGGAGAAAGGGCAGGGTATTGTAGGAAGAACACTGATGGAGAGTCCAGTCTTCTCAGATTCTAGTTCTACCCTTGGTGTTAACCAGAACCAACTCTTCAGTGCTCGGCATGGCTCTCCCAAGTTCCATGCTCTGTCAAGAATGAGTGCTATTCCAGGTGATTTCTAGAGTCCCATCCGAGGATGGTATTCTCCAAAGCTGAAGGAAATATTCTTTCATTATTTTAAACTTTTGTCCCAAAATGATTTGTCTTAAAGTGATCGACTTGATTCTGAGTAGGGCTTATATTACTAAGGAAGAAAGCCTAACTATGCTTGAATTCAATTTTCATTAATTTATAGCCAAGGCAGGATTACTATTAATATGTACATTAATAATAAAGGTGGTAAAATATCCTCTGCAAAGTCAATATTTCAGTTAAACAAACAATCCAGTGAGAACTTACTGTTTCTAGAGGTCATATGATATTCTAGGAAAAATAAACAGGAATTAAATACAGCTCTTCAAACATATATTTTTATTTATATTCTATTTGCCATGTAGCAACTATAACATAATGAACTAACAAATTTTTTATTATTTAACTCCATTTTATGTCATCCAGAGAATAATAAAAAATAATCTTCAGTGGAAAAAATGTCCCTCCCAGCTTTATGAAAAGTGGATTGAGAGCAGGAGCTGATCAGATAGTATGGGTCCTGAAGCTTATTCAATTTAAAGTCTTTCATTAAGGAAAAGATTATAAATTTTCAAATTTAAAATTAAGTATGAAAATCAATATCTAATCACAGTAAGAGAAAATTATCACCAATAATTTTTTAAAAGCTTCAAGATGCCACAAACATCAAGTATAGAAAATAACTTAATATGACTTCTGACATAGTACTAGACTACTACTTTTTCTTACATTTATGGTTGTATACTCTTTCACCACCTATTCATATTATGAAACATTTCCATAGAGAGCACAGAAGGACAATTAGGGTTCTCAACTAACAAGTTTGATCAATATTTGCTTTCTGTTATTGGACAGTTCAGAAGCATTATTTGGCTTTACAACCATTTATTAGCAATCTCATATACAGTTTGGTATTATTGCCAAATATGGGAAATATTCTATCAAATATATAAGAATAGTAAGATTTCATGGAATTATTGATTTCCTTGTACAATGATTGATTTTAAATAATCTTTAACTGATTATTCTGATTAACTAGAAAATTCAAGTAAGTGTGGTGTATTAGTCAGCCAAAGGGTGCTGATGCAAAGTACCAGAACTCTGTTGGCTTTTATAAAGGGTATTTATTTGGGGTAGAAGCTTATAGTCACAAGGCCCTAAAGAGTTTAACTCAAGATACGTAAGAGGTATTTTCTTACCCAAAGTCATTTGCTATGTGTTGAACATGATGGTGGGCAGTGTCTGCGAGGGTTCAGCCTTCCTCTTCCTCTTAAGTCTCCGTGGTCCCAGCTTCTTCCATTCTCAGCTGCAGGCTGGCATAAGACTTATCTCTCTCCCCAGGGCTCATTTCTTCCCAGGCTCAGCTGCTCTGTTTGCTTCACAATGTCATTTGCAGACAATCAGGCTCGTCTCCTCCCAGGGCCTCTGCCGTGCCTCATGAGCCATCTCTATTTCTCTGTGTTCTTCTCCTGTGCGCCTACTTCTGTGTGAAAGTCTGTTTTACCAGCCCACCAAGGGGACGGGGACTAAACCCTGCATGCCCTAATGACATGGTCGAATCAAAACTTGAATACTGATTTAATAACTTAGAAGTGAAACCTCTGAATCTGATACAATCAAACGGTATCACATGCAGATGAACAGACCAGTTTATAAACATAATCAATTATTTTTTTTGGAATTCATAAATAATATCAAACTGCCACATGTGGTAAAGTGGTTTTGTTATCGTTATATAATCAAATTATTCTTAAAATGAATGTTATTCTAACATGTGCATTAACTTTATGATGAAAACGTTTCATCTCTTGGATATGTTTTTCTTTAGGCTATTGATGTTGAAAGGAATTTCTCCTGCCTTTTCATCTTAAATCCTCAGACATATTCAGGAATAGATGCTTTAGATTTCCCCTGTTAGATGCATACAAAACATGAAATGTTCAAACACAGATACCTACATACTTATAGGTTTGTGCCCAATAGACATAGGATTCTGAAAAATTAAAATTTGTGTGAATGAATTCCCATCACAGAGAAAAAATAATCTTAGTGCATTGATAAACATGCAGGTTTAATCGCTGAGTCTATCCCTGCCAGAAGAGAACTTCTTTGGATTTGATGAGGATCAAATTCTCTGTTTACCACTATATGCTTGATTTTCCTCTATTAAGATTCCAGTGCTACAGTTTTCTTTCATGCTTCCAGTCCTGAGCATTGCAGGATGTTATCTTATCACATTAAAAATACAGCACTGCACTGTCATGTCACCATATCAGGTGAGTTGGCATAGTGGGAGGAAGGAGTATTTCTAGAATTTATTTTGACACTGGAACAGCTAACAATAAATTAATTATATCTATAGAAGTGTTCAATATTTCACTTAACCCAAACAAAGGTGACTCACCTTCCCATTAACCAGATCCCAAAGCTTACCCCAGTACCAAACTACACAAGGCCAAATGTGATGTAGAAGTCAGAGAGGAATGAGACAATTGCCTCAACCCATGGTGATTAAAATAACATACTTTGAAAATTTTATAATACATACATAACTATGTGAACACGTTGCTAGGGGGCCCCTTCCAGGGTCTTGATAGGGATCTGTCCAAGTGATAGAATCTGGAGCTTCCCCTTGATTAGTTTCATGGAAACACCACCCCTGTTGGAGAGAATGTTAGTGGAATATCTAAACTCTGAGATTTTCAAACATAGTCAAGTTTTTGATACACCGACACTGAATTTGAACATAGACCACAAGTTCCATGCAGCTGAGTTGTGCTGCCTATGAATGGGAAAGGGGAGAGAAATAGGAAATAATACTTCTGAGTTAGCTGGGTTTCCTTAATATTACCTCACTGTTACCCATGATACCTTTTTCGTATATTTTACAGGTGAACTCATTAAAACCAAGTGACCCTAAGAATTGTCTAAAGTCTTGGAATTCTGGTATATCAGAGGTGGACTTTCAAGACCTGAGTCCTCTCTAACTCATCACTCTAAGCTGCACCTCAATAATGGGAAAGTGGCATGGTGCCCAAATCAGCCCCTCGCCCCTGTGTAACCAAAGGGGAATGTCTTTCTCTGTTGATCTCAATATTCCAGAGTCAGGAAGTGGTGCTGGGGATTTCCTAATTCCAGGTGGGATAAAGGGTCATTTGGTTTAATAGACTTCAGTGCCTCCTCTTCTCTCACTCTTGTCTTCACCTTATTTTTTTTCCCCTCAGACAATTGGGTCCTACCTCCATGATGTTGATCCTTGTCTGCCTCACCAGCTTTTCCTTTCCTCCAGTGAGTATTTCATGAAAGCATATCCCTAAGAACAGTTCCTTATGCAGTGGATCACCCTCTCCCTTCAAATAAAATGGGTTTGTGTCCAGTCCCTAAGCACTACATGTCATAGAGGAGGAAAGTAAAATGTGGCCCACAGATAGACATTCTAGTGATACTGCATGTCTACAAAGACCAAATATATATCAAAGTTTATTTCATAAGCAGTAAGTCTAAAATGTTTCCACACTTTTATCACAAGAAAAGACACATTGTCTCTGGTAAGACAACAGCAAAACACAAAAACCGGGTATGGGAGAGTGAAACTCCAGACAGTCAACTCAGCAATGCAGCAGAAGTTGAGTGCAAAGGATGCTTGGGGTTCAGTCTCAGAGTAGCAGCATAATGGAATTTTGTGAATCTATTATTATTTCAAAATAAAAGGTTTTGGTCTGAATTTTTAATAAAATAATCAGAAAGGTGATGTCCCTATTGAAATTTTTAAAGATGAGCTCGTTTGGAATAGGGTCCGAATTTGGAATGGCACCTTCTGCTCCATCTTCCTAGAACAGTTGTGACTTGGGGAAATGGCTTCCTGTGTTAGTGACTAGAGACTACTGAGGTCTTGCATTTGCAAGTGAGGTTCAGAGTGACTTGGTGTGTTGATAATGGAGGGTGACAAGGGGGATGGAGGGAGGGGAGAAAATGAAGAGTGAATTTCATTCACGAAAGTGGCCATAATCATAGAGTACCATAAGCTCTGATAATGTGGGAAGGTTGCTATGTAAATGGATCCTTCCATGAGCCTGGAATGCATACAACAAAATCTGATACTTATAGTCAGCATCCACATAGAGCAAGGATGCCCTAGACTAATGCTATTCTTCATGCAGTAGCTTCTTTCCACCTCCCAAGTTCTTCTGGCATTATTTTCTGGAAATTTTTTTCAAGGAGTGTTGACCTTCCTAGAAGAGAAAATTGAAGGAAACAAATCAATCTGGCAGCAGGCATGTGGCTGGTGATCTTGGACATGTTTCATAACTTTGACTTCCTAGAGAAAGCATTTTCTCAGACCATAAATTTTACTTGGTTTTGTATGAATCACAGTATCATTGCAATTATGCTCTTGTTTTCTATACAAACTGTATTCACAGGAGGGCCTCCCAATGTCTGTGTAAATAAACCTGCAGTATCCTAATGTCTCAATGTACTCCTTCTCTGAAATTTGCGGTAAGTCTGAGTTTCATATCAGTAAAGGTATTTCCTACCGAGGTCAGTCTCTTGACTAGTTTGAACACACACTTTTGTGAAGCCTTCAATTTTGTTCTTGTTGTTGATGTCAACCACAAACGTTTCCAGTAAGAACACAAAGGAAAACCATCATCAAGTTAAAGAGAGGTACCTGGGAGACTGTCTAGTCATATCTTCAAAGACCTTATGTCCAAATAAGGTTACTTTCACAGGATTAGGGGTTAGAGATTGGGCATGTCTTTTCTTCCTGAGTTTGCCACTTAGGAATTCTGGATTAGAGACCGCTTTCTCATAGGAGAGGGCTTCCTTCCACTGCCAGTGTCCCAGCCCAGAATTCTGAGAATGGTTCTAGAAACACTTCTTTCTTTAAATTGGAACCAGGAGGCCACAATCTGCCCAGCAGCTGAAACAGCTCCTTCACCCAACCTCACAACCCGCAAGGGGTGAGTGATTCTTACACTAAATGGTTTGTCCTCTTTCTGGAACCTATGATTCCTATCATCCATAGTCAGAGGTTTAAGGGGTAGTCCTTAGGGATAAAACACAGTTAAGGGCTGAAGGAGCCATGCAGGACTAATCCTGAATAAAGGTATTTAGCCCAAAATATGTTGTGTGGCTCTTAGCCTAAAATAAATTGTAATTTTATACCCACATCTCAGTTGCTCAAAAATTTAAGTATTTATGTTATTGAAATAGGCTGTTTTTTAAAAATGTATTATTATTCTGAAAGATTCAGTAAAATTCTGAATTTTATGTTGTAATATAAGTTCCTTTAAAAGGTAAATTCCTGTGTTAGTTATAGAATTTGAACAAAAGGAGCAATTCAAAAGTAAAGAACCTTAAAATTAATAAGTGATGAATTAAGTAATAAAAAATAACCAGAATTTGAATACTTTCTTGTTTGTTTCCTCACGGTTTGCATTTATATATATATATATATATATATATATATATATATATATATGTTTTTACTTATCGCGGCTTGATGTTTCTCTTATGCCTTCCATTAAATTACTTAAATAATAAAGACATTAACCTAGAATTATTTTTGCAAATTCTACTTTTATTTTATTGAAATTTCTTATATTAGTTTAAAGTCATTTTCAATTTCATGCATCAAAACTATTTTTTTCAAGAACTGCTAATTCAAGTTAAAAGATGATGTTTGAAATTATCCTCCAGCTTTAGGGAAGAACTGGCATTTGTGCCAAGATGTCTTTCTCTTTTTTGCCCCTGGCCCATTAGGTAATTTGTTCTCCATTCCCTTCCTTATCTTGTCACATTCTCCTCACCTCCATGCTGCAGCTCAGACAGTACTTCAGTTCTCAAAATAATGTGCACGGTGAGTCCTCATTGCTATTTCATTCTCTATGATGGAAATCTTTATTTTGGGAATAAATGAATTTTATTTTCAATGTTTGTTTGAATTTGTTATTCAGAAATAATTTCAAATTTGCTTAAAAGATACAAAAACAATAATAAGGGGCAGATAGGCAAGATGGCAACAGAGAAGGAAGTACCAAGAGTCAGCTCATCCTGCAGTGTAGTGAGTAAGCAGTCAGAAGTTATCTAGATCACCTGTTTGGGGGACCCAGGAGACCAGAATAGTACTGTGAACCATCCTTGGAAGAATGGAAGGAGGAGGCAGGCCAATCAGTGGTGACGTTTCATGAAGAGAGTACACCGTGCTGTAAAAGCTGGTGTCTGTTCCCCACTGCTAGAGCATCAGGAGCTATTGGCTGACTGGCATTGGAAGTTCCATTTTCCAAAAACAGGGGAGGAAGAGACAGTTGCCCTGACTTCAGCTATTGATTAGTAAATTTGACTAATTGGGATAAAGTTCAATCCTAAGTATAGCTAAAGTTTGAAACTTCACAAGTCAGAGAGAGGCCAGTAGCCTCTATTTTAACTCCATTATTGGTATGAGGGGAAGTCGGGTTGATTGGAAATCCAAGTGACTTCCTGAATGATAAGAACAAACTTTCTTCCACCCTGGTCATATGGCTGCATCAGACTTGGCTCTGGTCCCATCCCCAGTAGAGAGGAAGGTGGATGGAGCTGCATCAGTCTCTCCAGGAAACCAAAGTTCCTTTCTGCTGGCATGGGATTTGACTGTGATACACACCTGCAGCTCCATTCCTGCCCCTGGCAGGAGAGGAGAATGGATGGAGCTTCATCAATCTCTCTGGGAAGCTGCCAACACTTGCAGCTAACACAGTTTAGATTGCTGCTCTCACACCAGAAGCTCCATCCATTTCCCAGGCAGGGGAGGAAGGTGTATGGAGCTTCACCAGTCTATCCAAGGAAATGCAGATGGTTTGGGCCCACATGTCTTGGATTACTGCCCATGGATGTGCATTTTTCCCTACCCCTGTCAGGGGAAAAGTGTTCATGGTGCTTCATCAGTCTCTCTGTTGAACCAGATAGTTTTAGCCTGAATATTTTGGATTATTGCCATTGTCTGTGGCTTTGCTCCCACCCCTGATAGGGAAGAAATGTAGGAGGAGTTTCATCAGTTCCTGAGGCAATGCAGGCAGCTTCAGCCTGTGTGGCTTATAGTAGCAATCACACCTTTGGCTCCTATTCCGCACATTACAAGGGAGAAAGGGCAAGAAGCAAGTGAGTAGGAGCTAAAAATTTTCAGATTGGCTAAACACTGAACTATTAGAAAGCTCCAAAATATCAAAGAGGGACTTTAGCACAAAGCCGACCAACAAGAAAGCCCTAGACAAAAGAGAGAAAATGCATCAAGAATATCAGATCCTGAGACACCAGCAAAATATTACAAACCATACTAAGAAACATGAAGATATGGCCCAATCAAAGGAACAAACTAAACTTCCAGATGACATACAGGGGTTGGACAACAAATCACAGATGTTTAATTAATAAATTCAATAGATGGCTAAAGATATTAAGGATTTTAAGAAGACAATAGGTGAACACAAAGAAGAATTTGAAATTATAAAATAAATAACAGACTTATTAGAATAAAGAGCATAATAAATGAAATAAAAAATACACTAGAGTCATATAACAGGAGATTTGAAGAGGCAGAAGAAAGGGTCAGTGAGGTTAGGTCCTCTGAAAGAGAACATACCAAAGAACAGATAAAGAAATGAATGGAAAAAAATAGAACAGGGTCTCAGGGAACGGAATGATGGCAAGAGGTGTGCAAGCATACATATCATGGGTATCCCAGAAGAAGAAGAAAAAGAAAAAGGGGCAAAACAAATATTGAGAAATAATGGTAGAAAATTTCCCAATTCTATTGAAGGACAAAGATATTTGTGTCCAAGAAGCACAACGTACTCCAATCCAAGTAAATCTGAATAGACCTACTCTAAGACACATACTAATCAGAATGTCAGGTGCCAAAGATAAAGAGAATTCTGAAAAGTGGAGAAAAATGATTCATCACATATACAAGATGCCAAATAAGATTAAGTACAGATTTCTCATCAGAAATAATGTTGGCAAGAAGGTAGTGGCATGGTATTTTTAAGATACTGGAAGAAAATCTGCTTATATCCAGCAAGATTATCATTCAAAAATGAGGGTGAGTTTAGAGTATTCACAGATTAAACAGAAAATAAGAGAACTTGTCACCAAGAGACTGGCCTTGAAGGAAATATTAAAGGAAGCACTGCAGCCTGAAAAGACAAAACAAGAGAGAGAGGTTTGAAAGACAGTCCAGAAAGTTATCAGAAAAAGTAATTAAAAGCATTTTAAAAAGTGGTGAAAATAAGATATGACAGATAAAACCCAAATGTCTAAATAAGTGAAGTTGAGCACTGCCTTTACAGTAATAGCATTGAATGTTAATGAATTAAACTCCCCAATCAAAAGAAACAGACAGATAGAATGGATAAAAAAAATATGAGCGATCTATATGCTGTCTAAAAGAGGCAAGCCAAACTCAGCATGTAAATGCAATGCCTTCCCCCCAGCGTGGGACATGACACCTGGGGATGAGCCTCCCTGGCAACGAGGGACCACTATCAACTACCAACTGATGATGCAACTGGAAAATGACCTTATACGGAAGGTTCAATGCGGATCAGCAGAATATCCATGTCTACATAAAATACCATGACTTTAAAATGCTGTTTGACCTAAAGTAAGGGGGAAATGGAAAGGAGAAATGAGTTTATATGGCTACGAGTTTCTAAAAAAGAGTCTGGAGGCTGGCAGAAGGTTTGCCCTCATGCACAACTGAGCAGAGTCAGAGAGACAGATAAAGCAGATACAACCCCCAGATATTGGTTCCTTTGAGGGCTAAAGAGACCCATGGGAGTTATGGTCATGGCCGATGGGGTTAACTACCAGGGCAGATGGCCCCTCTTTGGAAATGGTGTTTATGTGTGATGAATCTGGACTCAGATGGGATCTCCCTTCATAAGACTTTCATGCTAATGTGCTGGAGGTGCAGTTAATGTTGGGGTTTAAGATATATTTAGGGGATTTGAATCTCTGGACTGACAATGTGATAGCCAGATCCTGAGCCTCAACAGACTCCAGCACCTACAATCTGATTTATTGGACTTACCACACTCAGCTAAGATGGAGGTGAAGAAGGACAACCACCACACCATGGAGCCTAGAGTGATTACAACTGAAAATGGGAGGATTGCATCCAGCATCCAGGTGGAATCTGAGCCTCCTCTTGACATAAAGGTGCAATGGACACAACCAATCCAGTGTCCACATAGAAGAGGTGGCATTGGATTGGGAAAAGTGGACATAATGGACAAAGGGTATGGGGAAAGGCAGGAAGAGATGAGAGGTGGAGGCGTCTTCGGGACATGGAGCTGCCCTGGATGGTGCTTCAGAGGTAATCACCGGACATTGTAAATCCTCACAGGGCCTACATGATGGAATAGAGGAGAGTATGGGCCATGATGTGAACCAATGTATATGAGGTGCAGAGGTGCCCAAAGATGTACTTACCAAATCCAATGGATGTGTCATGATGATGGGAACGAGTGTTGTTGGGGGGGGGGGGAGAGGGGGGGTGGGGGGGTGGGGTTGAATGAGACCTCACATATATATTTTTAATGTAATATTATTACAAAGTCAATAAAAAATAAAAAAATTAAAAAAAAAAATAATAAAAGAGGCAAGGATACAAATAAGTTGAAAGTGAAAGACTGGAAAAAATATTCCACATGTGGTATAACAACAACAACAACAACAAAAATAGCTCAAGTAGCTATACTTATATTGGAAAAAAAATAGACTTTAAAAGCAAAGCTGTTATTAGAGACATGGAAAGGCATTATATATTAATAAAAGGATCAATCCACCAGGAGGAAGTAAAATCACAAAGCAGATATCAACACATTTAAAAAGATGGAAATGATACAAAGTACTTTGTCTTATCATAATGGAATGAAGCTGAAAATCAATAATAGGCAGAAAAAGGGAAAATTCAAAAATATAAGGATCTCAAACAACACACTATGTAATAATCAGTGGATCAAAAAAAATTTCAAGAAAAAATCAGTAAATATATCAAGATGACTGGAAACAAGAACACAACATATCCAAACCTATGAGATGCAGTGAAGGCAGTGCTGAGAGGAAAATTTATAGCCAAAAATGCTTACATTAAAAAAGAAGAGCAAAAATCAAAGACTTAATTACACTAGTGAAGGAACTAGAAAAAGAACAGCAAATTATTCCCAAAGCAAGCAGAAGGAAAGGACAAAGATCAGAGCAAAAATAAATGAAATTGAGAAAAAAGAAAATAGAAATAACATAACCAAATTTGGTTCTTTGAGAAGATCAACAAAATTGAAAACCCCTTAGCTAGACTGATGAAGAAAAAAAGAGAAAAGTTGCTTATCTGCAAATTAAAAATGAAAGGGGAGTGGGGCATTACAACTGAATCCACAGAAATAAGAGTGATCCTATGAAAAACTGTACACTAACAGGCTAGACAATGTAGATGAAATGGGCAAATTTCTAGAAAAACAACAAAAGGAAAAATCGATAAATGAGACCTCCTTGAAATTAAACCATTTGTGCCTAAAATGACTTCATTATATTAAAAAAGTGAAAAGGCATCCTACACATTGAGAAAAAATTTTCAGAATTTGTGCCCAGATGCCTTGCTCTGATCAACATGTTATATAAAGATGTCTTACAAGGCAACAATTCAAAGGTATCCCACCCATTTTTAAAATAGGCAAAGAATTGAACAAGTATTTCTCCAAAGAAGAAATTCATATGCCCAAAAAGCACACGAAAAGAAACTCAACATAACTGGCTATTAGAGAAATGTAGATCAAAAGTACAAGGAGATATCATTTCATGCCTTACAGAATAGCCATTGTTAAAAAAAAAAAAACAAAGCAAAACAAAACAAAACAGAAAACAAGTGCTAGAGAGGTTATGGAGAATTAGGAACACTCATTCACAGTTTTGGGAATGTAAAATGGTGTAGCTTCTGAGGAAGACAGTTTGGCAGTTCCTCAAGAAGCTAAATATAGAACTGCCTTATGATCTGGCAATCCCTCTACTAGGAATATACTCAGAAGAGCTGAAAACAGAGACGTGAATTGACGTTTGCATACCAATGTTCATAGCATCATTATTCACAATTGCCAAAAAATGGAAACAACGTAAGTGTCCATCAATTTATGAACAGATAAACAAAATGTGGTCTATACATATGATGGAATACTATGATGCAGTAAGAAAAAAATGGAATCGGGATGCATTCTGACAATATGGATGAACCTTGAGGACATAATATTGAGTGAAATAATCCATACGCAAATGGACAAATATTGTATGGCCTCATTAATACAAACTAAATACAATGAGTAAATGCGCAGAGTTAAAACCTAGAGTATAGGTTACTAAGACATAAGATGAGGACTGAGAAGGGATACTGCTGCTTAATGTATGAAGAATTTTTAATTAGGTTGATTGTAAATGTGTGGAAATGGATAGAGTAGATGGAAACACATAATAGTGAGTATAACTAGCACTGCTGATTTATAAATGTGATGTGGCTGAAAGGGACTGTCAAGAGATGGGAATGTCAATTTAAAGAAAGCTGGAGAATAATCTAGGGAACTGTATAGCATAGTGGACTTGGTGGTAGATTGAGGATTGTGGTTAACAATACAAATACAAGAATGTTCTTCTATGAACTAGAACAAATGTATGTCACTATTACAAGATGTTAAGAATATGGTGATATATGGGAAAATACAATTAATGTAATTTATGGACTACGGTTAATGGCAATATTGAAATATTCTTGCGTTAGTGGCAAAGAAGGTACTATATCAATGCTAAGGGTCAATAATAGGGCTTATGGGATTTTTGCTGTTGAAGAAAAATGTTCTAAAATTGACTGAGATGATGACAGTACAAATCTGTGATGAAACTGAGAGGTGATGAATGTACACTTTGGATGGCATGTATAAGGTATGGAACTGTGTACCACAGCGAGCCATGTGGTGGATGATGGACTGTGGTTAATGGCATTTTCTCATGAGCTATAACAGATGTGTAATATGAATACATGGTGTTAATAATAGGATGGTTTATGGGAAAAAACACCCAATGTAAGCTTTGGACCATGGTTAGTAGTAATATTTTGATGATGTTTTTCATCATTTGTAACAAATGTTCCACAATGCAAGGTGCTGGTCGTTGGTTGATATATGGTTATTCTTCATGGTATGCATGATTGTTTTGTAAGTTCAAAATGTTTCTAATAAAAAAAATAACATTTAAAAACCTTAAAAAAAGAGTAGAAAGAACTCCTGTATTTTGTCCAACATGTTTATCATTGATTCATTCTCTATCTATACATCTATGTGTACATACATTTCTGTAACTTTTAATTATGATATAATTTCAAACAAATAGGGCAAACTTTGGGTAAATTTCTTCTGCATACACTTTACCCAAGTTTAACAGTTGTTTGTATTTTGCCCCAGTTAGTATATTTTCTTCACATTTCCTCACATATACACATCTATACAAATTTACATACATGTATATTATTTTTAATCTGACTCATTTGAGGGCAGACTGAGTACTTCAGTATTTCTTACAAACAAGGACATTGTCTTAGACAACCTCAGTACCATGATCAAAATCAGGAAATTTAAAGGTGATAAGATTCTCTCATTTATTTTATAGATTTTATTCAAATGTTAACATCTTTCCCTGTGGTACCCTTTAGAGATTTTTTTTCCCCTTGTCCAGGATTTAACTAAGAATCATAGTTTCCTTCTCTCTAGTTTCCTTTAATCTGGAAGAGTAGGAAAGCCTTTATCTTTTATCACATTAAACTTTCAGAAGGGTACAGCCCATTTATTTAACAGAATGGTCCTCTGGGTTTGTCTGATGTTTCTTCATGATAGATTTGGGCTGTGCATTTTTGGTGTGACTGTCAGGTACGTGGCCATGTCTTTGTTAACTTATCACACCAGGAGGCCATGCCATCAAACTGTCCATGATTGATGTCTGCCAACTTTCTGCACTGTAAATTTTGACCATTTTAATTAATATTAAATTATTATTAATTATTTAAATAATAAGTAATCTGTGAGGAGATACTTAGGCACCATGTAAGTATCCCATTCATCATCAAAATTTTCTCACTAGCTTTGGCATCCATCTATGGTTACTCCCTCGGTCAGGTATTACTATGATGATTGCAAAATGGTGAATTTTGCAATTTATCATTCCTTCTAAATTTATGAGTTGGTGTTGGCCATAAAGGTAAGTGTTCTTGCTTTCCTTTTAGCTGTATAATTCATGTATGTATTTGAAGATGTGAAAATGTATACACAGCCACTTGCCTTGGTAGCTGGTAGTCTCAGTTCTTGAATAAGGCCCTTGGTTAACTTCTTTACTTACATCTTCTCATTTAATACTCTCAGGAGTGACATAGTAGTGCTTTTCTTATTTTTAAAATGAAGGAAAATTTTTTATTATAGCACATCGTATAAGTAGGAGAGTCAGAGTTAAACCTGGAGGGGCTAATATCACAACCCAAACCCTTCAATACTATACCAGTTAGAATTCTATGGGTGGTAAGTGACAGAAATCCATCTCAAACAAGCTTATCCAGAAAATACAATTCATCAGAGAGATAGTAAGCAATCTCATTTCATCCAGGCAGGAGTATTAGCATCATATATGTGGAGGGCAAGACAACACCAAGTCTCAGGAATAGTAACCCAGTGGCTCAATAAGCACTCGCTCTCTCTTCTTTTCCCTTCTCTCTGTCTGTAGCATCATCCTCTCTCCCTGCAGTCTAGATTAAGACAAAGGACGGTTGTAGCAGTTTGATATTATTGATGAATTCCAAAATGAAATATTGGATTATGTGTGTAAACTGGTCTTTTCCTCTGGCATATGACTTTATATTGGATTCAGAGGTTTACTTGATTACTTAATCAGGTGAACCTCTTATATAAGTAGGCATTGAGTACTTGCCACTTCATGGATGGGGACTCACAGATAAAAGGCATGCCAAAGGACAGAGTTGAGGAGTTTTTGATGTTGGAGTTTTGATTTTAGAGTTTGATCCTGGAGCCCTGGGAAGTAAGCACACAGAGGAAAGAGAAGCAAGCTCAGGGAAGAGAGGACCTGAGCCAGGAGAAGAACACAGAGGAATAGAGATGGCTCCTTAGAGATGACAGAAACCGCAGGGAGAGAGACAAAGCCATTCACCTGATAGTCTACAGCTTACCTTGTGGAGAAAGGCAAAGTCTAGAGAGGCTTATATTCTACAGCTGACCTTGTAGAGAACATAGAGAAGCTGAGCCCAGAGGAACCCAGGAAGCCTGAACCCTCACAGATGTCAGCAGCCATCTTGTTCCAACATGTGAAAATAGACTTTAGTGATGGAAGTAACTTATGATTTATGGCCTGGTAACTGCAAGTTCCTACCCCAAATAAATACCCTTGATAAAAAGCAATCTATTTCTGGTATTTTGCATCAGCACCCCTTTGGCTGACTAATACAATGGGTGATGTTGCCACCATTAGATTCAATTCATCACTCCCCATAGCATGATATCCTGTGGCTGGCCAAACTCTTCAACCCAGGTTTTATTTTAAAATTTTTGGGAAAACTCTAAAGGATTCATTTAGTAAATGACCATGCTTGGAACAGATTTCCATTTTTGGCCCCTTCAACTATGGCCTGCATGTCAGATAAAACAAAAACAAAAATGAAAAAAACCCTGCTATACCTACAGGAGCCATGCTATGTCAAGGGAGGAGGTTGGCTGGTGCGGTAATCAATAATGACACAAAAGGATTAAGACAACTCAATGGCTGTGTAGAGTGGAGTGGGAAGTATGGAGAGAAGAAAGAACAACCTTACTTTGTATACAGAAACAGCAAAACAACGTGCTGCCCATTCTTACGTGTGGGTTGTTTGTAATTTAGTCAACCATAAATTGGGGAATTCATATGTGTATATAGGCTTTTATGGTTTTACATGCCACAAGTTAGTAGTAAAATAAAAAGTCAACTATAAAAAGAATGACCAGGAATGTCAATAACAGTAAATGTTGCCTATTATACAGTAAAATTTTTATTTTTCCTGCTCTTCTACAGACTATAAAATTATTGAATAAAATAAAATAAATCAGTGCCAAATGGCATCACAATTCTGTGGAATCTGTGGATAATATTTTTACTAAAGAATTTTGACCGCTGAATTATTTAAAGAGTTTGCATGTATGGAAATGTGTTTCAACTGCTTGTTTAATAAAATGAATTATAAGTCACGTATTCTAGATGAACCACTCAACAATATGAAGTATTTAGATCTATCCCCAAAAGTTCTTAGGCATCTGTCAGATATTTTCTAATTGGGAAAACTAATTTAGTCTACAGAGCTAACATATTTTTGGAATCAAGGCCTGGAAATTACACTCTAACCAGAAACATTTTTTTTAATTGAAAAGGCATAAATCAATGTTTGTCATATATTTCACTAATTTAGTTGATTCCAGGAAACCAGGCTATCATATTATAGGGGCAAATTAATGGCATAATGTGGGGTCGGCAGGAAGAAGAGTTGTGAGATAAAATTTTGAATTATTTTCTGGTTGTTCTTCTCTGCCCACTGCTGAGTCTTACATGTCTTCTCTGGGAGCTGATTCTAGGTCACTCAAGTTTCGTGCCTAAGGGAGGGGATGCCATGGCTGAACAGTCCCAGAAACTTTAGAGGTCTGAGAACAGAGAAGCGAGGAACTGGCAAGCAAACAATCATATCAAGTAATGAGGATATGGAGAAATAAGCCATACTGCATTGAGAACATAAACATGTCAGTTATCAAAACCTGGGTTTTAAAGAATAGTCAATGACATAAAGACATATGAATGATACAATGCTAAGTCAAGCTATGCAGAGAATTAATTCCTGTTTTATGTTTCTATGTATTTATATATCTCTAGATATTTGCCTCTCTTAGTGTTATCTCAATTGAAAGAAAACAAAACTGGACCTAAATGAAACTATCCACACTTGGTATTTGTCTGCATAGAGATTGTCTTATCTGACTCTTCTTTGACAGTCTCACTGTGTCTTTGGCTGTTAGTAGAATCTTCTTAAATCTTCCTGGGAGGGGACGGGAGGGCATCACCCTGCTCCAGCTTCCTTGCCTGGAAGCCATTCCGTTGATGGGGCTTGTCTGACCCAAGTGGGACCTGCCTTCCCCTTAGTTCTCTAACAATCTCAACTAAACAATGGCATCTAAAATATCAACCCCAACATGCTCTTTATATCTCAGCACCTCCCCAATTTCCTTTCTACTAGAGAGGGCCTTTCCCATTACGCAATGTTCCACTCTCAGCCCCGTTCCTAAAATGTCTCCTACTTTTGGTACTGCCAGTGTTCAAGCAGTTTATGTGGTGGGCAGCTCTTAAACATTTTCAGCCTGGGAAACGCATGACCCAACCTGTTTGGGCTCTTCAGATATTCCCTCTGTTTGCCAACCCAGGGCAGAATATGTAGGATGTGGGGAACTAGGCAGCTTACTGGGAAGTGATGGAGGTTCACAGGAGCCCAACTAGTTGGTGTGAAGCTAAGAAATGAGGGGACAGATATGTGAAGCTTCAGTGGTAGAACTGAGATGATTTTATGATTTATGTGATATGACAGGTGAGAAAGTTGTCAAAAATGAGAGAAAAAGTTAGTACATTCAATTGGTACAGATGGGTCCTGGAGATAGGAATTATTCTCAGAATAATACTATTTAGTGGTAATATACTTAAAGCTCCTCTTCACCTCTCAGTATACTTGAAGACTTCATGTGTGGGCATGCATGTGTAGACACACACGTATAAAAGAACAGAATGGACACAGTCTTTCAAGTTTAGATTCTCCTAAAATATCTGATGCTCTTGTGTGTTATGGGGCAGGATCATAGGACTTTAGAAACTACTAATAGGAAAAGGAAGAGATCCTTTTTTCTTAAAAAAGGAAAGTCATTACAAATTAGGAAATACCACTCATGGATTAATGCAAGCATTTCATATTTGTTAGGCTGAATTTAAAAATTAAATTAAGCTCTATAAGATTTCATTTACCAGCATGGGAATCAAGTACTAATTTTTTTTCTGACTTAATGCCATGAAACAAAACTGCATAAATGTAAAAATATCAACATGCAAGTTACTCGTGGCAAAGTTGTAAGGACATTCTCCAAAGCAAAGCTTAATTTCAACTAATCCTCTAAGTTTTTTTAGAAAAGTTAATATCCTATTTAAGTTGGCATTCCAGGTAAGTTTGATGAAAGACAAAATTTTGTCTCCCTTAAATACATTGACCATAACTCAAGCTATTCCTCTTCTGCGTCTATTCTCCAGCTCTCCCAAGTTGTCCCTTCTCAATTATGAAGCTAAATTGCCATAAGTTTACACTGATGTATATTTTGAACAAAAAGACCCTTCAGCATTTGTAAACCTAAACAATGCGTGTAACGTCACAGAAATGTGTTATTGGGAATTTACACCATCTAGAGGGAAAGTTAGGAAAGCATCTTGAGAAAACCTCAGTAGATGAGGTAAAATGAACAAGGGCCTTTCTTTACACAAGTCAGAGTTGTGATTGAAGGCAGTGGCTGAGATCTGGACACAAGATGAACCATTCTCCATCATAGTCCCTTTCCTGCCAGGCCAGCAATTATTAGATCTGTAATGGCTATCTGTGGAGCACCTCACCAAATGCCATAGAAATCCTTACAATCCCAGCATGTAGTTTTTCCATTTCCATTTTTATAAGTCCCAGAGCTGTGAAGTAGAGAGAAAATAGCTTTGCCCAAGTCACAAGTTTAGACAGTCTATACAACAAGAAGGATGAGTTAAGTCTTCCAACTTTCAAATCCCATGTTTCCCCCATTTTTACCAGTGGCAAGGGCCGCTGGCTCTTCTGGTGCTGACACAATCCCATTCCACAAAATGAGTAAATGTTTTGGTGATTAAATGAATGACTAAATGATTAAACATATTGATCCTGCTGTTCTTAAAAGAAACAATATCTTTGACCTCCAGAAATCAATGCCATGTGATAGTCTTCCTTCTTCGATCTGCAAAAACATCTTAATTTCCCTCTTGTATGACAACTAATCTCTCTTATTAGTATAGATATTTATGTGTTTAGCCTATCCTTTTACCAAAAAGTAATGTTTGTGAGGGCAAGCTCTAGATTTCCCCCATTTCTATATCATCCTCAGGTACTAGCAAAATGTTTTAGGTATCTAATACTTTCAGAAAGGATTTTAAAAGAAACGAATCTATTAACAAGTGTGGAAATGCATATAAGCATGTGTGTGTACATGTGTGTGTGCCAACACAGCCTTTTTCCATTGCTTTTAGTATTTGGATTTTCTGATTTATGTGTCTACATTTCAAAAATCACCACTTCATTATTAGATAGAAATGAAGACAAATATTGAATCCCAGATTAAAGTAGGATTCTAATCTTATGATAATTGCCCTAAAAAATTCATAACTGTGAATTGTATCCATTATTTCTTCGGTGAGGTTTTATGTCACACTAACATCCATTCCTAAGTAGCCTTGTTTTTAATCCTGAGGAATTTGCAGATTTTTTGTTATCCTGTGTACCAATTAAGCATTACTATGCAATTACCTATCCCCACCCAGACGCTGGTAACTTGTATTTTGGTTTCTGACCCTATGAATTTGCATATTCTAATTGTTTCACATATGTAAGATGATACAATATTTGTCTTTCAGTGTCTGACATATTTCACTCAACATACTGTCTACAGTATTCAACCATGTCACATGCATCAGAACTTCATTCCATTTTGCAGCTGAATAATATTCCATTTTTTATATATAGCACATTTTGTTCATCCATTCATCAGTTAATGGACATTGGGTTACTTTCATCTTTTGGCAAATATGGAAAAATCTGCTATGGACATCTCTGTGTAAATGCCTCTTTGAGCCCCCACTTTTTATTCTTTTGTATATATACCTAGAAGTGGGATTGCTGGATCATTTGGTAATATTATACTTACTTTTCTGAAGAACTGTCATACTTTCCACAGCAGTTACACCATTTTACATTCCCACCAAAAATGAATGAATATTCCAATTTCTCTACATCCTGTCCAGTGCTTGTTATTTTTCCATTTCTTCAAGTAGACATTCTAGTGGATATGAAATGGCATCTCACTATGGTTTTTTTGTCTTTATTTTTTTTAATGTTACATTCAAAAAATATGAGGTCCCAATATACTCCCCACACCCCTCGCCCCACTCCTCCCATATCGACAACCTCCTTCATGATCACGGGACATTCATTACATTTGGTGAATACATTTTTGAGCACTGCTGCACCACTTGGATATGGTTTACATTATAGTTTACACTTTCCCCCAGTCCACCCAGGGGGCCATGGGAGGATATACAATGTCCAGCAACTGTCCCTGCAGTACAATCAAGGACAGCTCCAAGTCCTGAAAATGCCCTCACATGATATCTCTTCTACCCTCTCCCTACCCTCAGCAGCTCTGTGGCCACTTTCTTCATACCAAAGCTACATTTCTTCCATTACTAATTACAATAGTTCCAGAATAGAATATCAGTAGGTCCACTCTAATCCATACTCTATTCCTCCATCCTGTGGACCCTGGGATGGCAATGTCCACTCCATCTCTATATCAAGAGGGGGCTTGGATTCCACATGCATGATGGATGCAATTCTCCTGCTTTCAGTCGTAGACACTCTTGGCTCCCTGGTGTGGTGGTTGACCTACTTCAAATCCCTGTTAGCTGGTTGGGGTAAGTCCAATAAACAAGAGGGTAGGAGTTGCAAGTCTGTTGAGGCTCAGGACCTGGCTATCACATGGACATTCCAGAGATTCAGGTCTCCTGAGAATATACCAAACCCCAGCGCCAACCACAGGTTCAGTAAAAGTAACAGGAGAGGCTTGTGAACAAAGATCACATCTTTGTCCAACTCCATCACACTCAGGAACACAAACTGCAAAGTAGGGCCAGCTGACATGGCACTGAACTCTATCTGCCATGACCATAGAACATGTGGGTCTCTGTAGCCCTCAGAAGAACCAGTACCTGGGGTTGTATCTACTTTAGCTGTCTCTGGGACTCTGACGAGGTGTGCATAAAGGCAACCCCAATGATGACCTTCCAGTTCTTTTTTGGAGACTCATAGCCATATAAACTCATTTGTCCTTTCCATTTCCCCCTTTTATTCAAGGTCAAAAGGCATTTTTAACACCTGATATTACATGAAGGCTGAGATATTCTGCTGGTCTGAATTGACCCTTTCATTCAAGGTCATTTGCTAGTTACATCATCAGCTGGTACTTTGTAGTAATCCCTTGGCACCAGGAGGCTCATCCCCAGGAGTCATGTCCCATGCTGGGGAAAATGTAATGCATTTACATGCTGAATTTGGCTTAGAGAGTGGCCACATTTGAGCAACATGGAGGCTCTCCAGAGGTAACTCTTAAGCACTAGTTCTAAGCCTAGTTCTTATTTTGAGCACACAGGCTCACAAGTATCAAGAGCTCATTGTTGGACCATCCTTAATAATTGATCTTAGACATTGCACTTGGGGGATTGTTGCTGTTCCATTGGGGAATGTGATAGAACTCCCCAAGCCAGGAACTCAGCAATCCCTCAGTTGTCATTTTTAACTGTAACCACTATGAAAATATCCAAACATTTTTATGTACCTTGTATACATGCCCTGGAGAACTCCCTCCCAACATGTGCTCCCTATCAATAACACCCCACACCAGTATTCCTCCCCTGCCATAGTTGAAACTCTCAGTGATCCAAAATTTCTTCGAAATTGAAGCCTAATATATTGCCAGGTTTCATTAATAGTAAAATGGAATATAGTGATGGGTTTAAAGGTTATATATGGAATACATACTAATTTAGAAAAATTAAAGTAAAAATAAATTGGGAATTCAAAAAACTAAAAAATGGAAAGGCTTTGTTTTTGATGTTTTGCCTTTTATCACTGCAATAAGTGTTACCCTGTATATACAGTGGCAAGGCAATTTCTTCCATTTTTCCCTCAGTGTCTACAGCCTTTCTCTTTCTTTTCTTTTTTTTTTCTAATTATTAAGCTTGTCTTAACAAAAGTTTTAGATCACAGTAATTCATATATACATTATATGGTACTCCCACATATCCAACAACAAACAATTTGTCCCTTCCCCAGAAATGATCTTTTTACATGTTCATATTGTATTTGCAGCAACTGGTGTACAGATACTGAGACAATAGCTTTCAAACATGGTTACACTTGAGTTTACATTATGGTTTATATTTTAGACTACACAATTTTCTAAATTTTTAGTTATCTTATGTTATACATTATAGTTTACATTTTAGCCTATAGGTTTTTATACATTTTTTGGTGTAATTTAACATGTTCTATATCCATCTTTGCATAAGCTTGTGGAACACTTCCATTGACCCACAGTTACACTGATTCCATCTATTCAACACCTCTTTCCCCCTCCCCTCAGGGCTCACAGTGACAATCAGTCTTCATTACTTGAAGGACCATATTCAGAGATACTCGCAACGAAGTTGAGGGCTTGACGTACTTGACTGCCCTAACCCATTGGGAGGCACCGATTCTATCAAGAGATACAATTTCCTCTATTTGAGAACATCAGTCCTATCTTCACTCTCATTGCATGGGTTTCCATCCAATGATATAACTCACTATGACAAAATGAGCATACTCCCTAGAAGCCTGCCCTGTGTCAGATTCTCCCCTTTAAGCATCTTAAACAGGTAACCTTCCTTATTACATTTTTGAAAAAATTTTCTCAACATTATACTTTCAACCACATATCTGACAATCTCCTATGTTCAAATGTTCTCCCCACCCTCCCCCCAATTTCTTGGGCCATCTGACCCATCCTCCCATCCCTAGCCCCGCTCAAGCCTGCAAAGCCCCACCCAAAGGTATCCCTATGCCCCCATTTTATCCCTTCCCTGTACAAATACTTACCTCCAGCTTATCATAGATTTCACCCAGGTAGGTGTCAGCTTGCACTCTTCCTCTACCCCCCAATTTCCTTTAAGTCTATCATCTGGTCTCTAACTCTCTAAGACAGTTTGGTTTACTTATTTCATGTCCTTCAATGCCTGGGTTGCTTCACTCAACATAAGGTCCTCAAGATTCATCCATGTGTATGTACTGTGTTTGTTCTTATAGCTGAGTAGTATTCCATTGTATTATATATCACATTTTATTTATCCATTCATCTGTTGATGGGCATTTGGATTGATTCCAACTTGTGGCAATAGTGAATAGTGCTGCTATGAACATTGGTGTGCATATATCAGTTTGTGTCCTTGTTTTCAGTTCTACTGGGTTTATACCCAGGAGTGGAATTGCTGGGTCATATGGCAAATCAACAGATAGTTTTTTAAGAGACTAACAAATGGTCCTCCGGAATGGCTAGATCCTTCCGCATTCCCACCAGCAGTGGGAGTGTTCTCATTTCCTCCACATCCTCTCCAGCACTTGTAGTTTTCTGTTTTTTTCATAGCTGCCAATCTTATGGGAGTAAGATGGTATCTCATTATTGTTTTGATTTGCATTTCCCTAATAGCTACTTATTTTGAGCATTTAAAATGGGTTGCTTGTCTTTTTATTTTCGAGATATAGGAGTTCCTTATATATGCAGGGTATAAATCTCCTATCAGATATACAGTTACCAAATATTTTCTCCCGTTGTGTAGGCCTTCTTTTCACTTTCTTGACAAACTCCTTTGAGGTGCAGAAGGCTTTAATTTTGAGGAAGTCCCATTTATCTATTTGTTCTTTTGTTATTCGTGCTTTGGGTGTGAATTTCATGAAGCCATTTCCTATTACAAGTTTCTATAGATGCTTTCCTACATTGCTTTCCAAAGTCTTTATGGTCTTGGCTCTTATATTTAGGTCTTTGATCCATCTTGAGTTAATTTTTGTATAAGGTGTGAGTTGGTAGTCCTTTTTCATTCTTTTACATATAGATATCTAGTTCTCCAGGCACCATTTGTTGAAGAGGCCATTCTCTCCCAGTTGAGTGGGTTTGGTGGCCTTGCCAAACACTACATGACTGCATATATGAGGATCTATATCAGAACTCTCAATTTGATTCCATTGGTCAGTTTATCTATCCTTGTGCCAATACCATGCTGTTTTTACTACTGTAGCTTTGTAGTATGTTTTTAAGTCAGGTAGTGTGATTCCTCCAATTTCATTTTTCTTTTGCAATCTGTCTTTGGCTATTCAGAGTCTCTTTTCTTTCCAAATAAATTTTATAGCTAGCTTTTCTAGTTTATTAAAGAATGCTGTGTTGATTTTTATTGGGATTGCATTGAATCTGTAGATCAGTTTTTGTAGGATAGACATCTTAATAATATTTAGTCTTCCTATCCATTTCTTTAGATCTTCTTTGATTTCCTTGAACAGTGTTGTGTAGTTTTCTGTGTATAAGTCTTTTACCTCTTTAGTTAAATTTATTCCTAGGTATTTGATTATTTACTATGGTAAATGGTATTTGTTTCTTGATTTTCTCCTGAGATTGCTCATTATTGGTGAACAGAAATGCTACTGATTTTTGCACATCAATCTAATAATCTGTGATTTTATGGAACTCATTTATGAGTTCTAGAAGCATTCTTGTAGACTTCTCAGAGTTTTCTATGTATAGGATCATGTCATCTGCAAATAATGAAATTTTGACTTCTTCCTTTCCAATTTAGATGCCTTTTATATCTGGTTCTTGCCTCAGTGCTCAAGCAATTATTTCTAACACAATGTTAAATACAAGGAGTGATAATGAGCATCCTTGTCTTGTTCCTGAACTTAGAGGGAAAGATATTAGGATTTCACCATTGTAAATGATGTTAGCTGTGGGTTTTCCATATATACCCTTTATCATGTTCAGAAAATGTCTTTCTATTCCAATCTCTTGCAGTGTTTTTGTCAAGAAAGGATGCTGTATTTTGTCAAATGCTTTTTCTGCATCTATAGGTATGATCATGTGATTTTTTTCCTTCAATCTATTTATATGGTGTATTACATTAATTGATTTCCTTATGTTGAACAATCCTTCTATACCAGGAATGAATCCCACTTGGTCATGGTGTATAATTTGTTTAATGTGTTGTTGAATATGATTAGCAACTATTTTGTTGAGGATTTTCATGTCTAGGTTCATTAGAGAGGTAGGTCTGTAATTTTCCTTTCTTGTGGTGTCTTTGTTTGGCTTCGGTATTAGGATAATGTTGGCATCATAGAATGAGTTAGGCAATGTTCCTTCTGTATCAATTTTTTGGAAGAGTTTAAGCAAGATTGTTGTTAGTTCTTTCTGGAATGTTTTGTAGAATTCACCTGTGAAGCCATCTGGCCCAGGGCTCTTCTTAGTTGGGAGGTTTTTAATGACTGATTCTATCTCTTTATTTGTGATTGTTTTGTTGAGATCATCAATTTCTTCTTTCATTAATATAGGTTGCTTATGTGTTTCTAGGAATTTGTCCATTTCCTCTAAATTGTCCTTCTTGTTGGAATATAGTTTTTCAAATTATTCGTTTATGATAGCCTTTATTTCTGTGGAGTCAGTGGTAATATCTCCTTTCTCATTTCTTTTTTGTGTGTGTGTGTATTTGCATATTCTCTCTTTTTTTCTTTGTTAGTCTAGCAAAGGGTTTGTCAATTTTATTGATCTTCTCAAGGTACCAGCTTTTGGTTTTGTTTATTTTTTCAAGTGCTTTCTTATTTTCTATTTCATTTAGTTCTGCTCTGATCTTTGTTATTTCTTTCTTTCTTCTTCCTTTGGGGTTACTTTCTTGTTTTCTTACTAATTCCTCCAAGTGTGCAGTTAGTTCTTCAATTTTAGCTCTTTCTTTTTTTTTTTTTTTGATGTAGGAATTTATGGCTACAAATTTCCCTCTCGCTACTGCTTTTGCTGCATCTCATAAGTTTTGATATGTTGTGTTATCATTTTCATTAGTTTCAAAGTAGTTATTGAATTCTTTTGAGATTTCCTCCTTGACCCACTCTTTTTCAAAGAGTGTGGTGTTTAATTTCTATATCTTGTTGCCAAATCTGGGTCTCTGGCCCTTGCAGATTTCCAGCTTCATTCCACTGTGGTCAGAGAAATTATTTTGTATGATTTTGATCTTTCTGAATTCATTGATACTTTTCTGTGGCCTACCATGTGGTCTATCTTGGATAATGATCCACATGCACATGAGAAGCATGTGTATCCTTCTGTATTTGGGTGCAATGTTCTGTATATATCTATTAGGTGCAGCTCCTCAAATATACTGTTCAAAGTTTTTGTTTCTTTATTGATTCTCTTTTGAGATGTTTTCTCCAATGGTGACAGTGGTGTATTAAAGTCCCCCACTATACTTGTAGAGACATACATTCTTTCACTTAGTTTTTCCAGTGTTTGCCTCATGTATTTGGAGGCACCCTTGTTAGGAGCATAAATGTTTATGATTGTTCATTCTTTTTGAAAGATTATGCCTTTCACTAACATGTAGTATCCATCTTTGTCTCTCACAATAGTTTTGCATTTAAAGTCTATTTTGTCTGATATTAATATAGCTACTCCTCCCCTTTTTGGTTACTGTTTGCTTGTAAGATTGTTTTCCAGCCATTCACTTTCAATTGCCTTGAATCCCTGCATCTAAGATGTGTTTCTTGCAGACAGCATATAGATGGGTCATATTTCCTTATCCAATCTTCCAGTCTGAGTTTCTTGACAGGTGAGTTTAATCCATTGACATTCAGTGTTATTACTTTCAAGGAATTACTTGTATTAGCCATATTTTCTTTGGATTTGTGTTTGTCATATTTTGTTTGATTTTTTTTTCTCTTTTTGTCATTTTAGTTGCTGTTACACTCTCCTCCAGCTCTGTCTCTCCTGTTTTCTTTTTCTTTCTTCCCGCAAAACTCCCTTTAGTATTTCTTGAAGGGCAGGATTCTTGTCGGTATACTCTCTTAGTTTATGTTTATCTGTGAATATTTTGAACTCTCCATCATTTTTGAATGTTAGCTTAGCTGGATGGAATATTCTCAGTTGGATTTTTTTTTTCTTTTAGTACCTTGACTATGTCATACCTCTGTCTTGCCTCCATGGTTTCGGATGAGAAATCAGCACTTGATCTTATGCAGCCTCCTTTGTATGTGATGGTTCTCTTTTCTCTTGCTGCTTTTAGAATTTTCTCTTTGTCTTGAGCATTGGATAATTTGACAAGTATATGTCTTGGGGTAGGCCTGTTAAGATTTATGCTCTTTGGGGTGTGTTGTGCTTCCTGGACATGTACATCCAATAAATTTGGGAAATTTTCAGTCATTATTTCCTCCAACACCCCTTCTGTCCCCTTTCCCTTCTCTTCTCCTTCTGGAATGCCTATAATACATATGTTTGTGTGTTTTGCATTGTCATTCATGTCCCTAAGCTCCTGCTGGATTTTTTCTATCTTTTTATCGACCAGTTCTATTATCTGTTTGATTTCAGATGTACTGTCTTCCACATCACTTAATCTCTCCGCTGCCTCTTCGAGTCTGCTGTTATTTGCTGAGAGTGTATTTTTGATTTCTTGAATTTGCTGTTCATCACCATCATATCTGTTATCCTTTTGTGTATCATTGCAATTTCTTCTGTATTCTCTCCAAGTGTTTTCTTCATATTCTTAATCTCTTCCTTTACTTCATCAAATTGGTTGCTAATATATGTTTTGAGAGCTTTAATTACTTGTTCCATGTTCTGCTCCTCTTCCTGGTTTTTAGTTTGTTCATTGGATTAGGCCATGTTTTCCTGATTATTGGCTTGGTTTGTCATTTTTTGTTGCTGTCTGGTCATCATTTTATCTTGAAAGGTTTAATCAGTTCCTTAGTTTCTTTGTCTAGTCTTGGGGTTTAATTAGTTGTTGTTTTTGCACATGTGTTATGTCTTCTCCTTGTCACTTTGTTCTTCTTATTCTATTTTCTTGTTGCTGGCTAAGTTCACTTCAAGGAAAATATTTTAAGGCCAGAGAAAAGAAAATGAGTAAAAAAGGAAAATGTATAATAGTAGTAGAAAATGTATAATAGTAGTTCTATATATAATAGTAGTATATAGTAAATGTTAACAGAGGAACCATGTGAGAGCTAGGGGAATGCATATTAGACTCATGTAAGCTGTGTAGAGTTATAACAGTAAGTAAAGTAGAGTACCTATAATAAGATAGTCGACTGAATATTGATAGGAATATAGTATGAATTAAAAGGCCAGTATTTTCAAGAGGAGGGAAAGAGAAAAGAAAGACAATAATATCAAGGGTGAATAAAATACAGAAAACAGAACAAGGGTATTAGAATTAATAAGTCAGAAAATTTGAGGGTCAAACAAAGAGAGGTGGAATGTAAGAGAAACAATAAATGATGGAGGATAGAAAGATGTAGAGGAAAGGGGATAGTGTTGATGGCCAAAATCAATGCACACAGAAAAGAGGAAATGGAGGATGAGGAAACACAGCAAATGTGAAGCACTCCCTGCAGCACCTAATATAAGAAAATAAAATTAAAAAAAAAAGAAAGGAAGAAAAAGGGAAAAAATGGGAGAGACAAAAAGGGGGAAGCAAGGAAGAAAAAGAAAAAGAGAAAAAAGAAAAGAAAAAATAAAAAGAGAAAGGAAAAGAAAAGGAAAAGGAAAAGAAAAGAAAAGAAAAAAAAAAAGAAAAGAAAAGAAAAGAAAAGAAAAGAAAAGAAAAGGGACCTTGGGAGGATAAAGAGGAAGGAAATAACAAGAAGACACACCACCACCAACAACAAAAAACACCAAAGTTCAAGCAAGGAATCCTCTTTACAGTTAAATAAAACAGTTGGGAATCTGAAGATCCCCCTTTCTCCCTTTCTCACTTCCCTCTCTCCCAGGGCAGCAAGAAAGCTGTGTGAGGGGTCCAGTAGGAGATTCAAGTGGGTCCTTAGTGAACCAACTCAACACAGAAGACAATGATTCTTTATTTCCACCAAGAGAGCACCTACACCTCACCAGGAAGCCAAATATGGTATTGGAAGCTTGGAAAGCACGTCTGACAGTTCCTCTCACTTAGGCATGCTAGGGGAGGGCTAATTGATTTTCTAACTCCACCTTCTCCTAGACCAAGTTTCCTATCTCAGGGCATTTAGGTAAATTGGGCTTTCTCAGCAGATTTGCCTCTCCTTTCTTCCCAAGCTCTCCCCAAGCCAGCTGGTATGCTCTACCAAGCTCAAAGAAAAATAAAGGGGGGGGGGGGGGGGGGACCAGAAAATTGAACCCCTGCTCACCTAGCCCCTCTGTGTCTCACATCAAATCCCTCGCACTCACAGAGTCAATCCAAAACAGAGGGCTAGGGTAATCATGGACCTCAGGGAACACTGGATTTGGGAATGGGAAGTCCAGGATATTGCGGACTTAAGATATGTGGGTCTGTGGAGCATGGGCTACAGGAGCGTAGGGGACATGGACCTGGGAACCATGCATCTGGGAAACATGGGGCTTGGGAATGCTGCCACACAACCAACCGTTTTCAGTGAATGCCACAGCCACCAGCCCTAGGGGAAGGGTTCCACCTCCCCCATAACTTCTGACCTTACATGTCAGAAACCCAAAATTGTACCTCTAGCAAGCACCACTTCTTTCACTGTCTCTCCAAATTGATGTCCAGACACTTCCTGCCCTCCAACCCTCGAAACAGCCTGCTCCGGCAGGACTCCAACCCTACTCAGCCACTTCTTTGCAGGAGAGATTATGAGGTGCATTCACTCAGACATCATCTTGCCCCACCTCCTTCTCACTATGGTTTCAATTTGCATTTCCCTAAATGCTAATTATTTTGAGCATCTGTTTATGTGCTTATTGGCCATTTGTATATCTTCTTTGGAGAAATATCAATTCAAATATTTTGCCCATTTTCACATTTTAAATTGTGTTCTTTATATCCTTGTTATTGAGTTGCTAGAGTTTTTTAGTATATCTGGATATTAAACCCTTATTAGATACGTTTCCAAATATTTTCTCCAATTCTTTTTTATTTTCATGAAGAAGTTTTTTGATGCTCAAAAATTTTGAGAGAGTCCATTTATCTATTTTTTCTTTTGTTGCTTATGCTTTTGTTGTAAAGTGTAAGAAACCATTGCCTAATCCAAGGTCCTGAATATGCTCCTCTATGTTTGCTTCCAGGAGTTTCAGACTTTTGGCACTTATATTAAGGTCTTTGGTTCATTTTGAGTTAATGTCTGTACATGGTATGAGATCCACATTCTTTCTTTTGCAAATGGATATCCTGTTTTCCCAGCACCATTTTTTCAGTGACAATTTTTTCTCCATTAATTGGACCTGGCACCCTTGTCAAAAATGAAATGGCCTTGTGTGAGGATTTACATTTTAGTTTGCCAAACGTTGACAATGCAAATGTACCAGAAATGTTTTTTTTTAATGGGATTCATTTGGATAAAAGCTTACAATTCTGAGACTGCAAAAATGTCCAAATCAAGGCATTATCAGAGATGCCTTCTCATCAAATGTTGGCTACTGATCAGATCCTGGAGTTCTGTCACATGATGAGGAAAAATGACAGTTGATCTCTGCCAAGCTCCCTGTCTCCTCCCCCAGGCTCACCTTCTGGCCTGTCCACCAATTCTAGACTTCTGCCTCTCTCTCAGACTCTCAGGGATTCTCTGTCTTCCATAGTCCATTTTCCTCAGCAGGGTCAGAATAATGGTGGCTGTTTTTCACTATATATTTCTGTTTTCAGTTCTCAGTTTATATAAGACTCCAGGAAGAGGGCTGAGACCTAACCTGGTTCATGGCTTACTAATCTTGTTCAATCAAAGGCCTTAATGTGACCTAATTAAAAGTGATCTAATCTAAAGATCCCTTAGCAACTGAATCTAACCAAAAAGACCTACATACAATAAATAGGCTTCCATGCACAGGGATGGGTTAGCTTAAGAATATAATTTTCTGGGGTCATCAAAAGACTCAGACCAGGAAAATTTACTTCTGAACTTCCAATTAGATTCCACTTATTTATAAGCCTGTCCTTGTGCAGATACTACACTTTTTCTTTTTTTTAATTATGATACCATTGCAATATATTCTAAAATCAGAAAATGTGAGTCCTTCAATTGCTTTCTTCTTGTTAAATATATATTTTTTGGCTACTCAGGACCCTTTATCCTCCATTTGAATTCAAAGATTGGTTTTTCCAGTTCTGTAAAGAAGGCTTTGGAATTTTGATAGGGAGTATGTTCAATCTGTAAATTGTTTTAGGTAGGATAGACATCTTGACAATATTTAGTCTTCTAATCCATGAATGCAGAATACCCTTTTATTTATTTTTATCTTCTTGGATTTCTCTCAGCAATGTTTTATAGATTTCCATGTGCAAGTCCTTTCCATGCTTAGTTAATTTTATTCCTAAATATTTGATTCTATTAGTTGTTATTATAAATGGAATTTTTTCTTGATTTCCTTTTCAGACGATCAATTTTTAGTATATTGAAACACCATTGATGTATGCATGTTGATCTTGAATGCTGCCATTTGGCTGATTCCATTTATTAGATTTAGAGCTTTCTTGTGGATTTTTCGGGATTTTCTCTATGCAGGACCATATCATCTGCAAAAAGGGAGAATTTGACTTCTTAATTTCCAATATGATGCCTTTTATTTCTTTTTCTTGCTTAATTGTTCTTGCCAGAACTTCCAGTACGGTGTTGAATAATAGTGGTGACAATGGGCAATTTTGTCTTTTCCTGATCTTTGAGGGAAAACTTTCAGTCTTTTACCATTGAGTATGATGTTAGCTGTGGACTTTTCATATTTGCTCTTTACATGGTGAAGAAGTTTTCTTCTATTTCAAGTTTTTTGTCTTTATCAAGAAAGGGTGCTAGATTTTATCAAATAATTTTTCTGGGTCGAAATGATCTTTTATCCCCCTTCATTCTGTTAATGTAGTATATTGCTTTAATTGATTTTCTTGTGATATGAAATCTTCCCTTGCATACCTATGATAAATCCAACTCAATTATGGTGTATAATTCTTTCAATGTGCTGTTGGATTATGTTTTTCAGAATTATGTTCATGTTTTTTGCATTGATATTCATAGAGGATATTGGTCTGTAATCTTTTTTCCTGTGATATCTTTATCTGGTTTTGGTAATAGGGTGATGTTGACCTCATAAAATGTTGTTGCCTCTTCTTCAGTTTTTGGAAGACTTTGAACAGGATTGGTGTTAATTCTTCTTGGATTGTTTGGTAGAATTCACCAGTAAAACCACCTGCTCCTAGGCCCTTCTCTGTTAGTTCTTTTGCTGTTGATTCAGTCACTTTGAGATCTTCAATTTCTTCTTGAGTCAGTGTATTTAGGTCATGTGCTTCTAGGAATTTTCCATTTCACCTAGGTTATATAATTGGCTGACATACAATTGTTTGTAGTATCCTCTTATAATTTTTTATTTCTGTGAGATCAGCAGTAATGTTCCCCTTTCATTTCTGATTTAGTTATTTGTGTTCTTTCTCTATTTTTCTTTGTCAGTCTACATATAAGATTGTCAATTTTACTGATCCTTTCAAAGAATGAACTTTTGGTTCCATTGATCCTCTCTCTCTCTTTCTCTCTCTGTTATATACTTTATTTATCTTTAATGTAGTTTTTGTTATTTCCTTCCTTCTTGCTTTCAGTTGAGTTTGCTCTTCTTTTTGTAGTTCCTCCCATCATGAGGTTAGTTCTCTGATTTGAGAACTTTCATTTTTTTCATATAGGCATCTAGAATTATAAATTGCCCTCTCAAAACTGCCTTTCTTACATCCCATAATTTTTTATATATTGTATTTTCATTCTCTATTCTACAAGTAATATTCTATTTCCCTTGTAATTTCTTCTTTCTTCTATTGGTTGCTTCAGTGTGCTTTTGTGAATTGTTCTTGACCTAAATTAGAAAAAAATTACTGTCATGGAGTTTTTTGCTAAAATGTTATGGGCATTTGTCTCTAATATATTGTTACATAGAAAAAGCAGGTTACAAATCAATATGTACCATATGATATAACTTTTTTTAAGGGAGTGGGGCATATGGGAATCCCTTATATATATTTTTTTATTTACTCCCCCCCCCTTGCAGCTTGCTTTCTGTCTGCTCTCTGTGTCCATTCGCTGTGCATTCTTCTGTGTCTGCTTGTCTCCCTTTGTGAATCATCTTGCTACACCAGCTTGCCTTCACAAGGAGGCCCTGGCATGCGAACCCAGGGCCTCCCATATGGTAGATGGTAGCCCAATCAATTGAGCTACAGTCACTTCCTATGATATAACTTTTTAAAACGGAGCCAAGAGTACCTACGACTGAAAGCAGGAGGATTGTATCCAGCATCCATATGGAATCTAAGCCCCCTCTTGATATAGATGTGGAGTGGACACAACCATTCCAAGGTCCACAGGATGGAGGAATAGATTATGGATTAGAGTGGACTTCCTGATATTCTACTCATGAACTATTGTGATTTGTAATCAAAGAAAATGTGGCATTGGTGTGGAGAAAATGGCCATGGTGGCTACTGGGGGTAGGGAACAGGAAGAAGAGATGAGATGTGGGACTTTTTCAGGACTTGGAGTTGTCCTGGGTAGTGCTGCAGGAACAGTTACCAGACACTGTATATCCTCCCATGGCCCACTGGGTGGAATGTGGGAGAGTGAGGACTATCATGTGGACCATTGACCATGAGGTGCAGCAGTGGTCAGAGATGTATTCACCAAATGCAATGAATGTCTCATGATGATGGAGGAGAATGTTACTATGGGGGAAGGAGTGGGGTAAGGGGGGTGGGAGGTATATGGGGACCTCATTTTTTTTTAATGTAATATTAAAAAAATAAAGACAAAAAATTTCAAAAAAATTTAAAAATAAAAAAAACAAAACAAGCAGGGAGCAGATGTGGCTCAAGCAGTTGAGCACCCACCTCCCACATTCCTGGTGATTCCTAAAAGAAAAAACTTGGCCCAATGGATAGAGTGTCCATCTACCACATGGGAGGTCCCTGGTTCAAGCCTCCTTGACCCGTGTGGGGCTGGCCCACGTGCAGTGCTGATGCACGTAAGGAGTGCCGTGCCATGCAGGGGTGTCCCCTGTATAGGGGAGCCCCATGCGCAAGGAGTGCACCCTGTAAGGAGAGCCGCCCAGCACAAAAGAAAGTGCAGCCTGCCCAGGAATGGTGCCACACACACAGAGAACTGACACAACAATGTGATGCAACAAAAAGAAACACAGATTCCCATGCTGCTGACAACAACAGAAGTGGACAAAGAAGAACATGCAGCAAATGGACACAGAGAACAGACAACTAGTGGGGGGGAGAGAAATAAATAAAAAATAAATCTTTAATAAAAAAGAAAAAACAGACGAGCAGATGAGCAAAAGAACATACAACAATAAACAATGATCAGATGACGAGTGCAAATAGCAAGCAAACAGACAAGGGAGACATCGTGGGGGGAATCAATATGCTTGGCACACACTGACAATAAGAATCATTCTAAAAAATAATAAATAAAAGCAGTTATCCCCCCCAAAAAAAAACTTTTTTAAAGTATAAAGATTATAGAAAAAATTTTGGAAATGTATGTACCAAAATGGTTACATTAAATATCTTGGAATATGGAGAAAATTGTACCTATTTGCACGTTATATAATTGTATGGGAAACTCCAAAGAATCTACAAAACACATCCTAGTCTAATAAGTGAATTCAGCAGGATATAAAATAAACATAAAATATCGATTGCATTTTTATCTACTAGTGAGAAATGTAGACACAGTGATACTAAATAAAATTCCATTTTTAATCATTAAAGCAATGGAATATATAAGTGTATATATAAGAAAACCAGTCAAAACTTGTATACTGATAGTTGTAAAATGGTCATGAAATTCATCAGAGAAAATCTAAGTAAATTGAGATTGTGTTTATGGATTGGAACACTCAACATAGTAAATATGTAACTTCTCCTCAAGGTAATCTTCTCAAAACCCCAGTGAGAAAGTTTTGTGGATATATACAAGATTATTAGAAAATACATGGTGAGTTAAAGGAACCAGAATCGCTATAGATGACTTTAAGAAAGAAGCATAACATGAGAGGAATTAGTTTACCTAATTTCAGGGGTTACTGCATAGAACAGTTATCAAGATAGTGTGGTATTGATAGAGAGAAAGAGAAACAAATATAAGTGCAGTAACATAGACAACCCGTAAGTAGGCCAAAAGAACTATGCTGAAATGATTCTGACAAAAGCACAGAAGCAATTCAGTGGAGGAGAGATAACCTTTTCAACAAATGGCAAAATGACAAACGGTGCTGGAGCAAGTAGAGATCTATAGGCAAAAAAACAACCTCCACCAAAACATCACAGCTTATACAAAACCTAACTTGAAATGGATCACAGACCTAAGTATAAAACATGAAACTATAAGATTTTACCCAAAACACAGGAGAAAATCTATGGGAGCTTGAGCTAGACAAAAGATTTTTAGACTTGAAATCAAGAGCATGCTACATAAAAGAAAGAAAACATAAATTGCACTTCATCACAATTAAATACTTTCATTCTTCAAAGACCCTGTTAAGAGGCTTAAAAATACAAGCTACAGACTGGGAGAGAGTATTCGCGACCAGTATCTGACACAGATTAGTATATAGACTATTAAAGAACTCTCAAAATTCAACAGTAAAAATCCAAAGGTCCAGTGGGAAACTTGACAAGAGACTTGCACAGATGCTTCACTAGAAAAGATATACAGACAACAGAAAAATGTAGAGAAAACATGCTCAAAATCATTAGGAATTTGGAAAATGTAATTTAGATCCACTATTTTCCCCCAGCTTTTCCATAACTGAACTTTTTATTATCTCAGGGGAGTGTAGGTACCTCCATACTTCCTTTTCATATTTCTTTCTGCTTTTATTCTTGGGGTTGCAGCTGGCCACCTGTCTCTAAGGACAAGTGCGTTGTCTCCTAGGCCTCATAGGAATTTATTGCTGAATGTGCAGTAAAGGGATCAGTAGCATCGGTGTCACCCAGGACCTGGTGAGAAATTCAGACTCTTGGCCCTACCCCAAACCTTCTGAATCAGAATCTGCATTGCTTTAGATCCCAGATGATCTCTTTATTCACACAGTTTAAGAATTGTCTGAAGGGATCTCTTCTCTAATTCATGTGCAAAAACATATCAAAAACAGGTAAACGTTAGAGTCTCAGCAAATAAAAGGAATAACAGCCACCTCACAGGGTTGTTAGTAAGACTGGATAACTGCAAGGCATGCCTGAAACAGTTGCTAGCACCGAGAAGGAACTCTGACAAATTAATTATGCTATTTCTTAACAGTGCCCAAGGACATGCATCCAATAAGTGAAAGTTTTAGGATTTGAATCAACATTTTTGTTTTTCTCTGTAAATTTATTTATTTTTTCTAGCTCTGTGAAAAATAACTGTTAAGTTTTGTAAAAACCTACAGTGTGGAGCTTTAATCAAAATAAGAAATAAAGTGAAAACAGCATGCAGCATTTTCATGTCCCCTGAGCCATCTCTTACCCCTGCAACTTTTGGAAAAGTCCAGCAAATGATTCAAACTGTAGAACAAACATTACATTTATTACATACTCAAAGGTATACAGAACACATGCAGGTACTAGTAGTGCCTTCGTAATACCATTGACGCCTTAAAAAGCAGTATGAGGGTCATGGAGGGGGAGGAAGAGGATGTTCAGCTCTTTGGGGGAAAAACGTTTCATTACTCATCCATCCTTCCATCACTGTGGTGTGCAAGATTTCCTGATTTCCTGAGAGGTGCCTCTCTTCCAAGAGATCTTGGTCCACACAGTTTGAGGGCCCAAGGATGTTCCAGAGGTGTCCATCAGGGCACACGGACACTGGGTAGCTGTGACAGCCATGGGGACAAGGAGTTGTGGCAGGTCAATTGTCTTCTGGGGGGCACGGCTTGCACATTCCAGGTGTAGGTCAGGCAGAGAACTAGGTGTTAAGCCTCAGATAGCTTTGGGGGATTGGGATTATTCTTCCCATTTAGGTGTGGGGGGCAGGAAGTCAAGATCCACAGTAGAAAGTAAATTTTTTCAGGTTGGTTCTCAAGAACAGCCAATGGACTCCATCCATTGAAAATGCTTCTCATATGTTCTTTTTCTTTTGAAATAATTGCCTTCTGTTCCCCTCATTTCTTTCAAAACAAAATTCAGGTTCTGAAATGCCTCATGAGACACTTGGCAGATGAACTTTTGTGCCACTGAAATTTTCAGTGGGTATCAGTTCAGTTTGGTTTCTTGTAGTATACCCTAGAATCTGCACTTGAATGATTGTTTCCTCATGATTGGATCAAGGTTAAAAATTGTTGGTAATAAAACCTTTTAGGAGATGTTGGGTCTTTCATACTATATCACATCAGGAAGCATGTAATGCTAGTTTGTCCTATTATCAGGGAGGATAAGTATGATCTCTTAATTCAGGTAGTGTCTACCAGGTTTCTTCATTATAAAACACTTTTGCAATTATTAAGCAATCAGTTTGGGAAACATTGAGACACTGAGAAGAGACTGTTCTCAACAATGTCCCACACCTGTTTTGGCATCCATTTACAATCCTTGCCTACATCAAGATGGCTGCCAAATGATGATTGAATATTTTTAAAATTATATAACAGAATATAGGAGTTCAACCTAAAAAGGAGAATGTACACATGAAAATTAACTGTTTCCTCAAATGAAATTAGATGATTTTATTTGCTGTCTCTTATGCTATCAATTATATCAAATTTGCTATTGTGTTTTATTTTAAACACTTCTCCTTTTTAATGGCTAAATGGTGTTCATCTAATGAAAACAACAAAACTGATACATTCAGTATTCCAGGCCTGGAGCATAAGAGCTACCAAGGGAAGTGGGCATTTGAGATGTTTGTTGATGAGCAGGCTGGCCTGGGTCAGAGAAGGAAGGTCTTTCCAGGCAGTGACAATCATGCAATAGGGGTGGCTTATTAAATGAGTCTCCTGAGGCTGAAGCCAGGAGTATCATGGTGACCAGAGCTGGGGCTGGAGGACAGGGAAGACACAAAGACTGGTAGGGAGGCAGACTCCTCCTGTCGGCAGTGGGAGCATTATTTTCAGGTGTAAGGAGAGTAATCTGGTTAGTACATCACCTTAGAGCAGAGGGTAGACTGGAGGGAAGAAGCCCAAAGGAGAGAAGCAAAAGAGAGATTTCTCTGGGGTAACCCAGTTGGTCCACTTACTCATAAAGCTTAAGAACTGTCTGAAGGGATCTGTTAGGGCAAGAGCATTGGCCTAGAAAATCAAGTTCAAGCTGAAACAAATGTTTTAAGTTACATTATGGGACTAGGAAATGATATGATTTGAAGGCTTCTTGAATGTCTGAGGGAGTAGAAAGGGTGGACAGAAAGCTCTAGATAGAATATTTAGAAAATCTAAAGCAACTCCTTGACCTGCAGTTTGATGAACACATTCCTGGAAATCATCCTCTCTTGCATGCAGAGTTCCTTGGAGTCGTAGCTCACAGCCCCTTCTCGGTGGGAGTTCCTGAGCTCAGCAGGCAATTAGCATGGCATCTCCTCCTTGGTCCTCCTCTCTTCTTGTCTTTTTGGTCTGTAGACAGTAGTCTCCATCGTAGCCACACATGGTTACTACAAACATCTTCATGAAATCATAACTGCGGATCACTCAAGCATAAGAACGAGGGTGGGAACAGAAAGAAAGATGGAGCAACTTGTGACACCTAAGACCTCTGCTTTGTCAGGGTTGTCTGTGCTGTGATGCCACACACACTCAGACACACACAGAAGATTAGTTTTTATTTACCAATACATAATATTAGAGAATAATTATATATTAGATTTTATCTATATACTCTCTATATAATCAATGTGAACAATGACAAATTAAATCTCAACAATAACTTCATATAAACCACATAAATAACAAAACCACATGGGAATTCCATGGAGTAGCATGCCTCTTTCCAGCCTTCCCGGACCCCCTGATTCCAGAGCTGGAGGCCAGAGTGAAGCCTCCCTTGCTCTATGGAAGAGATCCAACAATACGCCCTCCCCAGAAAATGTCCATGTGTTTGGTTTGGCTGAGAAGACAAAAGTGAGAAATGACCCTTAAGGTCTGTCTTTTTTCGGAAAGCTCTGGGATAGCCTTTCTGCCCCTCTCTCAGCTTGCCCTTCTAGTCTGGAGATGTTCAACTATGCCGGAGAGCCCAGCATGGACAAGAGAGGCTTCCCAGAAGATGCAAGCTTTCACCTTGACCTCCTTAATCTTGAAGGCCTACAAGAGGGGATATTTTAAACAAGGGGACCTGTAGTGCATGCTCTTCTTAGTAAGAACTACTCATAAATCGCTTTTTCTTAGGTTCTCCTACCCTTCCCTCTGGTGACTGTTGCTGACCTTGGACTGACCTCCCTGAGAATGTGCTATGCAATACTAAGGACTGACGGGAAGGGGGAGGGGATTCCTGCCCCCGGTGATGCACATTTCTGTTGGTGAAGGGCCACTGGGGTGTTCCGCTTATAAGGCACCAGAGTAGCATGCCTGAATGTGTGGTCCTTTTGCAATAAAACTGGTTACGACTTGATAAAGTGTTTAGTGTGTTCACACATTCCAGTGGCAGAATGTGAACTTTTCAAAGGATATCTCTTCCTGTTGAAATGTCTTGTTATTTGGCTTCCTGAACTAGCTTGCTCACAGGTCCATATACACTCCCAAGCCTGTCAGCCCCACCTTCAAAACACATGCCCATCTGGAATGTTCTCACCACGTCTTCACTACCACCCAGTCCAAGCCTCACCATCTGTGGCTCAGGCCACTGTAGTTACCTCCTAGATAACTCCCAGTTCCCAGCCTTTTCCCCTAGAGTCTGTGCTCCACACACTAGACAGATGGAGAGTTTAGACATAAAATCAGATCATGTTGTTCCTTGGCTAGAAACCCTCAAAGGTTTTCTCTGCCACTCAGAACAATGCTCAGGGTGTCTAAGGCCTTGAGTACCTTGCCAGCTGGCAGCCAGGTTGGACCTGTGGCTTTGTTTTGGCCACACTGGGGAGTGGATGGAGCTAAGTGGTTGAGCGCCTGCTTCCCCGTATGAGGTCCTGGGTTCAATCCCCAGTGCCACCTGAAAAAAATGCTTCAGCCACATGAGCTTTCTCCCAGGTGGAGACAGGATGACCTGTCTGCCAAGGATGCTCTTCCCTCAGATCGCACATGGCTCTTTCCTCACTTCTCCAGGTCTACCTGATGCCACTTCTTTGAACCCTTCCCAAACCTTATTTTGGGAAGGTTTGGGAACTACCCTTTACCTGATTTGATGTTTTTTTTTCCCATAAAATCTATGCAAAGATATCACTCCTTACATATATTTATCTAGTGATTACATGTCCTCCCAATGAAATTATAAGGTTCATAAAAGCAGGGTTTCTCCCTCCACTGTATGTGGTTACTTTTTGTTGCTCAATAAGTATGTATATTAGAAATATAAATTTGAAAACCAAAAATCATGTTTTAATGCTGACCTCCAAAACCTCATTTGGGGTATCTTTGTTAAATTCTCTTTCTTATTTAGCTCTTAGATTGGGGATTGCCAAAGGCCTGCTGCCTGGCATCTACTGTTCTTGTACTACATCCTCTGAATTACTCATCTATTCTCTGGCCTGATAGGAAAGGCTCCAAATGTACATCTCTTCTTAACTTTTAACTGAGCCCGTGAGCCACAGCTTTCACTTTCTAACTGCCCCATAAGCATCACCTTCCATAAAGTCTACAGGGACCGTAATGTCAACTTGGTAATGGTCACTACTTTCAGTTATTGGAGGAAGCAATACCATCTTCATGGAGCAGGCCAGGCCCTTGAGTAGCATTAGCTCCTTTTCAGTCTTCATACGGTAAAACAAAGGCCCAGGAAGGGGATATGATTCAATCAACTAGGTGGCACATGATGGAGCTGAAAAAAATCTAATAGACCTCGGTGCTATCTTCAGCTATACCTTTCTGCTTTTCTCTGCAAATTTGCAAAAGCAGGGTAAAATGTATTTACTTGTACTGTTAATCAGTTGCTTCTATCAATGGGAAAGAACAATTCCTCTAAATCATTTAAGTTTGCATCTGTTATCTAAGATCATACATGCCCTGTGTCTCTGTAATTCGTGTTCTCCTTTTCTTCCCAGCAGGAATCCATGCCTGGAGTTTCTGCTCTCTCTTCTTGTTAGGCTCCCTGAGTCTTCATAGTGGGTCTCTGGGCCCTGACTCCTTGTGATCTAGTAGCTTCTGATGTATCTCTTCATCCCAGGTTCCCAAGAGAAGGCTCTGAGAGTAATGTCAGACCACATGTGTGTAATCAGCCAAACCCTAGCACTGCATAGGCTTCTTAGCAAGAAGTGAGAGTTTAGATGCAAAGAAAATCTCAAGATTGAGATGATAGTTCAAAGGAATATAGCAGAAATTCTCTGGCCCTGGCATTTTCCATGGTCTCCTTCTAAGGACCCATCTGCCATCCAACAGCTCTTCCACTGCCAAGGCAACAAATTCTTCTTCTCTACTAGACACTTTCCATCAGGCAGCATGCTGAAACTTGTCATCTCTTTAAGAAAAGCTACCTTGACTCTCTATCTAGCTGACGCCCTGTGACTCTCTTTGTTTGTACAAGCAAATATTTTAAGAAAGTTAACTACACTCTCCCAGTCTATACTTTCCCCTAACAATCTCCTCCCTCAAAAAAACCAGAAAGACTTTTTAAAAACTTGAGTCATATTATGTCGCTACCCGTAAGAGCTGCCAATGTCTTTACCTTGCTCTTAAGGTAAAGTCTAAACACTTAATTTTGCAAAGCTATCATGCCCCACCCATGCCCATGCACATTCAGCTCCCAATCTCCCCACATGGAAGTATGTCTCTGTCTAGCAGGCATTTTGTAGGAGTAGTGGCCATTGAGTGCCACTGACTGTGGCACTTCATACGGGAAAGAAGAGGTTCAAGGCAACCCTGACCTGCTCAAGTCTTCTTTCTAACAATAGTGTTGATAAGACTCACTTCTTCCTTAGTATCTTTTTGCCTGCAAGTCTCCCTTTTTTTTTTTTTTCAATCACAGGAAATCTCTAAGAAGTGCATAGGAAATTATTCTCATCTTAATTGGAGAAAACTGATGTTTGGAGGGATTGGGCAAGTACAAGACATCTTAGAGTCTAAGAAAAAGCAAAATTATCCACACATATCTTCTGACAGACATTTTCAATATTCATTCCATAACATGACAGTTGTTTCTAGAAAGTAGTGTTGATGGATATAAAGCATTGGGGATGTTGCTTATATACAGGCATGCCTAGGAGATATTGCAGTTTCAGACCCAGACCACCACAAAAAATGCTAATATCATGATAAAGTGAATTCCATGAATTTTTTGGTTTCCCAGGGCATATACAAATTACATTTGCATTATACTGCAGTCTGTCCAGCACAGAATAGTGTTATATCTAAAGAAACAATGCACATCCCTGAATTTAAAAATATTTCATTGCTAAAAAGTGCTAACAAACATCTGAGCTCATTTAGCAAGGTGTAATCTTTTTGCTAGTAGAGGGTCTTACCTCAGTGTTGATTGTTACTGACTGATCAGGGTAGCTGAAGGTTGGGGGGTGGGCTGTGCCGTTTTCTTAAAATGAGACAATAGTGAAGATTGTCACATGGATAGACTCTTCATTTCACAAAAGAGTTCTCCATAGCATGCAGTGATGTTTGATAGCATTTTACACACAGTAGAACTTCCTTCAAAATTGGAGTCAGTCCTCTCAAATCCTGCTGCTGCTATATAAACTAAGTTTATGTAATATTCTAAATCATTTGTTGTCATTTCAACATGCTCACAGTCTAATCACCAGGAGTACATTCAATCTCAAGAATATATATGTATTTTTGCTTATCAGTAAGAAGTAACTCCTCATCCATTAAAGTTTTATCCTAAGATGGTATCAATGCAGCCATATCGTCAGGTACTACCACTTCAAATTCTAGTTCTTTTGCTATTTCCACCAAATCTGCAGTTACTTCCTCCAGTAAAGTCTTGAACTCCTGAAAGTCATCCATGAAGATTAGAATAAAGTTCTTCCAAAGTCCTGTTAATGTTAATATTCTGATCTCCTCCCATAAATCATAATGTTTTTGTTGGTATCAAGAATGGTGAATCCCTTCTAGAAGGTTTTCAATTTATTTTGCCCAAATCAGTCAGATGAATCACGGTCTATGGTAGTTATTGCTCTACAAAATGTATTTCTTAAATAAGAAGACTTGAAGTTTGAAATAACTCTTTGATCCATGAGATGCAGAATGATGTTGTGCTAGCAGGAATGAAAACAACATTCATCTCATCGTACAAACTATCTCCATCAGAGCTCTTGGGTGACCAAGTGCTTTGTCAATGAGCAGTAATATTTTGAAATGAATCCTTTTTTCCTGAACAAAAGGTCTCAACAGTGGGCTTAAAATATTCAGTAAACCATGTTGTAGAGAAAAGGCAGTGTAGATATGGCATCATTCTTAAGGGCCCTGGGGCTTTCAGAATGGTAATGGAGCATTAGCTTCAACTGAAGTTACCAGCTACATTAACCCCTAACAAGAGATGCAGTCTGTTCTGTGAAGCTATGAAGCCAGACATTGACGGTGGCATCTCCTCTCTAGCTATGAAAGTCCTAAATGGCATTTTCTTCCAAAATAAGGCTGTTTCATCTACATTGAAAACCTGTTGTTCAGTGTGGCCACCTTCATCAATTATGTTAGGAAAAGCTTCAGGAAAACTTGCTGCAGCTTCTGCTTCATTGCATTTTCATGTTAGGAGGACAGTTATTTTCTTTAAACCTTGTGAACAAATCTATGCTATCTTCAAACTTCTCTCAGCCTTCATAGAATTGCAGAGAGTTAGGGCCTTGCTCTGGATTAAGCTTTGGCTTGAGGGAATGTTGTGGCTGGTTTGATCTTCCATCCAGACCACTAAAACTTTCTCCATATCAGTGGTGAGGCTGTGTTGCTTTCTTATCACTCATGTGTTCACTGAGTAACATTTTTAATTCCCTTCAAGAATTTTTCTTCTGCATTCATAACTTGGCTGTTTGGTGCAAGAGGCCTTGGTTTAATCTTATCTTGTCTTTCAACATGCCTTACTTACTAAACTTAATCATTTCTGGCTTTTTACTTAAAGTTAGAGATGTGCCACTCTTCCTTTCACTTGAACGCTAGTGGCCATTTTAAGGTTATTTAACTGGCTGAATTTCAATACTCTTCTGCCTCAGGTAAGAGGAAGGCCCAAAGAGATGGAGGGAGACAGACAAGGAACTGCTGGTCCGTGGAGCATCAAAACACACATAGCATTTACTGACTAAGTTGCCCATGTTACATAGGTACGGGTTGTGGTACTCTATAACAATTCCAAAAGTAACATCATAAGCATTGATCGCAGATCACAACAAAAGATATCATAATAAAGAAAAAGTTTGCTATATTATGAGATTTACTAAAATGTGACACAGAGACGTGAAGTGAGTGCTTGCTTTTGGAAAAATGGCAATGATGGACTTGCTTGACTCAGGGTCGCCACTAAGCTTCAATTTGTGGAGGAGCACAATGTCTGTGAAGCACAGTAAAATGAAGTGCAATAAAACGAGGTTTGCTTGTGTCACATAGAAGAGGTGGCATTGGATTGGGAAAAGTGGACATGGTGGCTGATGGGTATGGGGAAAGGCAGGAAGAGATGAGAGGTGGAGGTGTCTTTGGGACATGGAGCTGCCCTGGATGGTGCTTCAGAGGCAATCACCGGACATTGTAAATCCTCACAGGGCCCACTGGATGGAATGGAGGAGAGTATGGGCCATGATGTGGACCATTGACTATGAGGTGCAGAGGTGCCCAAAGATGTACTTACCAAATCCAATGGATGTGTCATGATGATGGGAACGAGTGTTGCTGGGGGGGGAGAGGTGGGGTCGGGGGGTGGGGTTGAATGGGACCTCACATATATATTTTTAATGTAATATTATTACAAAGTCAATAAAAAAAATAAAATTAAAAAAAAACAAAACAAACAAACAAAAAAAACGAGGTTATGGCTGTATACTAACCCCACAAAATATATATAACATGATCCACTCTCACCCAAATGTGCTGCCCTTTCCTTCTCACAAGAGTCCATCACTTTCTACTGACTGCATGATGAGGTTAGAAATATATCCTTTGTCAGTCTTTGGATCTGGCCCAAGTCTAAATTTCTTACCCTGATAAACTAGTCTGCTAGTTTCCTCAAAAAAGACTGTGCACACAATCAACTGGTCCTTTCTTCAGAATACCTATTTTATCCCCAAAACATATTCAAATATTTCCCATTGTGACACAATTTAATCTTTTTCCATAAAGACTTCCTTGACTATTTTAACTTCAATTAATATCTCTTTCTGATGAGCTCCTGTGCTCTAATACATGTGCTGTCTTAAGAGGAATAGCACATTTAATTGCCACCAGAATTAATGTAAATACAAAAAAGTGGCCATTGTAAGCTAGTAGGAGTACTTACTATTTTTAAAAGTAGCTCCTAATGTATGTTTTGAAATGTGGATCTAAACAAACAAAACACACATAAGACCTACCTGGGCCGTCTTGTTTCCTATCTCTGTTATTATGCTAGATGTCATTATGATAGAACATCATTTGTTCTATGCTTACTTTATAAACAAGATTGCTAAATGAGTAATGGTAGACATGATGTTTGAAAGGAAATTCAAGCTGACCTAAAAGGAATCTAATTAGGGGAGAAATGTGGTCAGAGCTATACTTCATGGAGAGTAGTAAAGTGCTGGAGAGTATTAAGGGGGTGGGTGAAAAGAGATGAGGGATGATGAGACCAGCTGGAAATTCAACAGTCCAAGTGGGACAGTGGACACCCAGGTCAGGATAGCCATGCCAAACACAGTGAAGGGAGGAAAAATTAAAGGGATTTAGTGTAAGAAATGTAAGCACAATTCAATGAGGAATTCATGTTCTTGGAATAATTCATTAGCATGTACATCCTGAAATGTTTAAAATGTTCTCACAGAAGGTAGAAGTCACAACTGATGGAGCTCTCATCACCTGTGAAAGTGCCCTGGCCCCTGGTTCTGGAAGACTTGTCTTCAATAGGTACATGTCCAGGATGCTCTCAACCTTGTCTTCAACATCAGTACTCAAACAGTAAACTCTCTTCCTCAGCCCGGAATCCCCTAAATGCTCTGCTCATCCTTGTTTTAGTTACTTCTCCTTCTCTTCTGAAAACCCTCCACTTAACCCACCTGGTTCTCATCAGAAACTCCTTTTCATCAGCATCCTCAAATTTTAGCCTTCCTCCAAGCTCTTGTTTTATCAGAAAAGTGGTTCTCTCTTGAGGAAGCTGTTATTCCTTCAGCCCTCTCAAGAGAAGGCTTTACTTTATATTCAGCTTATCTCAGGGTTAGAAGGTGTGGTTGAGTTGAGCCTTTTTATCCCGTCCTCTTAAAATAAAAATTCTTGAGAGGAATACCTTTCAGTTACACTATGGCCTCCTCATCTGTAAATCTTTATCTCCTAGAAAGTCATGCTCCCTCCTTCATTGATTATTTTATCCCCTGTATTGGCCCTGCCATCACTTTGGGTGACTCCAACGCATATATAGATAGTCCATCCAGGACTCTGGCTTCTGAGGGCCTTGAAATTTTCATATCCAAGGATCTTTTTAGCCACTCCTATTCAATTTCCCATCTTCAGGGTTACATCTTGGATATGGCTACCACCTATAATTTCTCCACCTCTAGTATTATTAATTATAACCTCATCTTCTTCCAACTGACTTAATTGTCTACTCCCTTTATGAGTATATTCAATATCATCAGGCATTATGGGCCACTGATGCTTCTTTTGTTTCACTATCTGTAAGATTCCTTTTTTCTTCACTTCCTTTATTCTCAAGGGGAATTTATTTGTAGTCCATGTCTCATCATTTAAATAAATCCTTGGTTAATAACTTGAATTCCTTTGCACTTCTTTCTATTGCATAATTTTGACTACACCTCAAAAACATAAATGAATTAACTATCTTCTTTAACTGTGCTTTACCAAAGATGTTGAGTGTGACGCAGAAAGTTGGATGCAGTACAGATTGGACTCCTTGGCCGCTAACCTCACCTGAAAATCTTTTTTGTCAATTGAGTCCACTCTCCAGGACTCAAAAATGACCATTTAAGCCTTCTTCACTCTTGTCAAATCCCTATTGTTAATACATGACTTCATCTCCCACTGCCCAGAGAAAACAAGAGCCATGAGATGGGAATTCTCTCTTCTTTCTGAGGCCAATATGTAAAATTCACAACGCTGTCATTCCTTTTCCTGCTCCCTTCCAGTAAATGGCTTTTCACCCCAAATTTGGAAACTACCGCTCCTTCTGTCTTCTCAGGTACCACAGACTATTCATACATCTATGGTCTAACTCTCAATAGGATTGCTTCTAATGGCTTTTTTTAACGGACGTACTGGGGATTGAACCTGGGCATCATACGTGGGAAGCAGGCGCTCAAACACTGAGCTACATCTACTCCCTCCAATGGCTTTTAAATATACTCATCTCTTCTAATTGTAATGTGGAATACTCAGGCTACCCATTCTTCTGGAGCTGTCTCCTCATCTTTTTTTATTCCCCTCATAATGAAATACCTGCCAAAAAACCTGTCACTATCTCTGACACCCTGTCTTCCATGCCCTCTGGCACCCATTCAAATTCAAATTAGTTATGAGCACTTCTCCACAATAATAACTCTTTCTAAGGTATATGCTCTTAACCCAGATCCAAAGACTTCAGAAAGCCATTGAAAAAAATTGAGGAGTCCATGAACTTAGTGGAGAAAACTCTATCTTTATTTTCATCAACCTCCAGTTCAAATTGTAGCATATCTTTCAATTAGGTTGATGGGGAACAAAATAGAATGGTATTAGCATTGCTGGTGTTTTTGTCATCAGAATAAATCATAGATGCCTTTGTATCACATTACAGTAGCTGCAGATGTCACATAATGTCCCTTACACACACCAAATGATTACTTATTAGCCCTTCCACTAGATTTTTTATTTAATATGTTAATAAAGAAGATATGATATGACTAAACAACAGTTTAAAATGTGTGTAACTGAAATTTAATTACAATATAATTGATTTCCTTTTTAATCTGATATATTTCTTTTTATGCATTTAGAAATATTATTCTGAGAAGGGACCCATAGACTTCGCCATCCTGTCAAAAGTTTACACAGGACACACACACATTTTCAGGATGCTGGCTCTAGGGTAAACAATGAATTTTACAATAATAATAATAAATCTATAGGGCTTTTGTCAGTGTTTATCAGTCTTGAACTTTGGCACACCCTCTTGCTTCTTATACTAGCTTCCCTTTGTTTCTGTGACATCACACTTTCCTATCCCATCTCCCCCCTCCCCAACACACACACACTCATTTCTCACTCACACTTCTCTGGCTGATCCATTGACTCTCCTTTGAAAGCTCAGATTATTCCACATGCCCATAGTTGTGTTTCTCAAGGTTTTTAACTCTCATTCCTGTCCATGGCTTCAATTACTCATTATGAACGGACAATTCACAAAATTATTTATTAATTCAGACACTCCCTTGGATGACTCACAATCATCTCAAAACTCAGTATGTTGGAAACTGGATTTAAAATCTTGCTCCAACACACCCTCTCTGCAATAATCTTACTGATAATACAAGCACAGACTCCCCCATTGATGATCACCTTTCCCAGGGAAGAGCAATGCCATCCAACCAACCCTGCACATTGCAAACCTTGGCAAAAATAATGCCAACACCTTCCTTTCCCTCACCCCTTCTCAATGCACTCTCAAGTTCTAAAGCTTCTGCTCCCACATATCTCCCCAATTTATCTAAATCATTCACTCCTCAAAGGCACATCAAATACTGAAATTGTGACTTAATGGGACTTTCTTCATAGACTACTCTCTTTCTTCAATTCCTTCTGTGTATTGTAGCTCTTACTGTAGCTGAGCTATAGCCTCCCTGGAAGGTAATCTATACCTTCACACAGCTCTGAGGACAAAAAAGACAGGTCTAACATCATCCCATGAGATGCTGGTCAACTTCTCCTTTCTACGGGCCTCCAAACACATTGCTCGCCTTTTTTCTCTGGATACTCTCTGCTTGCTCTCACTCCAGGTCTTTCTATGTTCATACCTCTTCCTCTGACACACCTGTCTCCAATCCAGCCCCTACTTTTCTCAGCCAATATTTGACCCTATTTGTTCTTTCGGGCCAAGACCTGATACACACATTCTAACTTTATGTACATTGCAACCTTATGTTATTTAGCTTGGGTATAGTTTTCGATTTGTTTATTTTTAATGTAATAATTTGAAGAGAATCCCTTTCATTTATCTGGACATTGAAGGGATTGCTTTATTAATTTACCCATTTGGACTAGATCCAGAAGGCCAGAATCAGATCTATTGCTTCATCATTCCACACACATATATGGTAAGTTTATTAGGTTCAAACATCCAACCTCAAATTAAAACAAAATATAGCAAGGCGACTCCTAAGAAAGGGAAGATTTCCAATTGTTTTTTTTTTCATTCCCTTGGCTCTTTCACTAATTATTTCTGTGATGATCATTCTTTTTTTTTGGAAAACTTGTCTTTGGATTTGCTTTCTGAAGTTTTGTGGCGCTAATGAAAAATTCTATCACAAATGGTGCCCTGGAGGGGCTGAAGTGGTTGCAATTTTTCTTAGTTAAATGATTTATGCAGTCACTCTGCCTCTGTGTCTGGCACTTCATGCATGCATAGTTTGTCAGTGAGTTAAGGGCTCAGAGAAGGAATTAGTCGTGCAGGAAGGTTATCTTCAAAGGTGTTATCAGATTATATAAAGAGCAAAACAATAGACATGTCAAGTAAAGTTATGAAGTGAAAATTACTGTAATTATCATGGATAAATAAATTTGAATTGGCAGGACCTCAAGGACAGCTCATTCTTGGCTTGGTCATTTCTTTGACTTTGAATGTCTATGAGCAATTTCAGAAGTTCTCTACCTACAGGAGGGGCATGCACGGCGGCAGGGACTCCTTTGCATTCTTTGAAGAGTGAAGACCTGACTTTAATTATTAGACATACTCTCATAACTATTAGGAACATGTCAAGTGAGTACACTTTTTAGAATACAGCCAAATGGAGCCCTGTGTGACTGCTGTAGGTGCTCATGAACAATAATGGATGTCTGAGCCTCATACATTTTCTATCTTTCCCCCTCTTGCATTTTGTTCCCTCTATTAGAAATACCATTCTTTCCAGTCCTGCCTATGATTCCAGAAGCAATTGTCCTCCCCCACAATTCCTTTCTTGGGTTTCTCCTGAATCAGAGAACAGGTTGTCCTCTGAAGGTATTCAGCACACATCATTCCTTCTCGTCAAACCGTTTATCGTTCACTGACTCAATCATTTTCTAAATTCCCTTAACAGCATATAGCATGAGGGGAGCATGTAAGTCCAGCTGTGTGAATGGCTTAAAGATGCACCACGAAGGATCCTGAAAGAGGAGCCAGGAGTAATAAGGGGAAGGACAGAAATAGCAAAGAAGACTTCCCAGTGATGGTTGCAGGTAATGAGAATTACAGAGGGAGAAATAATCATATTGTCAGGATCAAATTATAGGATGTCTGTAAGGTTCCTGCTATGTAGATTTGGGTCTCAATGAATGGTGGCCCTTAGTAAGGTGAGTTTCAAAATGGTTTATTGTAGAGAATCTAAAATAAGGCCAAGAATCTGGCTTCTGCCACATACAACCCAGAAGCCATCAAAACAGAGTCAAGTTGAAAAGCTGGGTGAAAAACATATAGTGACATGGAAATGATATGAAAAGGAGTCAGTTTGTCATTTTTAAGTGAAACCCTCACACCTTCCCCCTCCACGTGGAATTAGAATACCAATTAATGGGCCCTTCATTCTCCTATTGCTAGATTTTAGGGATTTTACCATTTCTTCTTACAAAGAATAATTCTTTCTTTGTAAGTATTAGACATATCCTCATAACTATGAATTTGTTACATAGAAACTTTGGGCAGCAAAGCAGCACATTGCCTGTGTCATCATCTCTGAAAATGCCCTGTGTCTGTTCTCTGGATGTTGCTAGGGCAACACATTCCCCTCACCTTCCTGCAGCTGCAGCGGCCTAATTGGCTCACTAGGAACTATATCTGGAACCCGGAGATCCTCACTTGGCATTCCTCAAAGAATGCAATACTTCTGAAGAGCTCTAATGGTAATTACAAACGTTCTATCTTTGCTGGGGACTGCTGGTCACCCACCTTCCCCATACGTGCCTGATCCTCAGTTTCAAGTGCCCTGACCCTGCAAAGAGACTTTCAGCTTGGTTTGTTCATTGAGAGATAGAAGAAAGGGCTCGGGACCAAGTGTTCCTCCTGGAATCTTTTCTGCTTCCTTTGAGCTCTTCCCATGCCTGCATAACCTAGTTCCCCATTTTCTATTTCCCCTGTTGAATGGTATGATATGGGTTCTCTTTACCAAGACCATCAGAGGTGCACATCTCCTCCCTAGTCTGGTCTTGCCCAGTTGTGATTGGAAGATGTGCTTTATTTTCACTTCAGTGCTCTTGATGAGCCTGAAGTATCTTACACAGTAATGTTGGTGGTACTGGGGAGTACATAGCTCCTCTCAAAGAGGTTTCATTTGATATAGCCCAGCATCTGTGGAAGATCTGCAAATAATGGTATTTATGGTCCCATTGCTCTTCTTTTCTCACAAAATATAGGTATAAGATTTTTCTGTTGGGAAAATGAATTTTCTCTTATCTACATATAATTTTGTTTGTTTTTCACTCAATATAAAATAATTGTTTAAATTCCTTCCTAAAACTGTACTACATAGACATGTTGTCAACTCTGGGACTATGACTTTCAGGTATATGGGTGGCAAAAAATAATGGCCCCCACAGAGATCCACGTCCTAATCCCTGAATCCTGTGACAATGCTCCTTCACATGGCAAAGGCAAATTTAGGGTGTAGGTGGAATTAAGATTGTTAGTTGAATTTAAAATATTAAGATTACCCTAGATGGGTGGGCATGTCATCACAAGGGTCCTTAATATTGAAAGAGGGAAGTGGAAGAGATTTTACTACAGAAGAAGAGAACAGGGTTATGCAATGTAAGAATGTCTCAACCCATCATTGCTGCCTTTGAAGAGGAGGAAGAGGCCATGAGCCAAAGAATGCAGGGGTCTCCAGAAGATGGAGAAGGCAAAGAAACAGATTATTGTCTAGAACTTCCAGAAAGGAACACAGCCTTCCTGACACCTGGATTTTAGTCCAGTGAAGCTGAATTTGGATTCCTGACCTACACAACTGTGAGATCATAATAGTGAACTCGTGATTTGTTATAAGAGCAATAGGAATCAGACCTAGTGTATGGGGAAACTCTTCTAGCCTCTGATGATTTAAGGGGACAGACATTTCCTCTTGGGGTTTTACAATCTCAGAGGGGAGAATGAGAATCCATTAACTGTGCAAGTATGTTGTAATATTGCAGCAGTGAAGAGTGCCCAAGGGGAAGCACACACTGCCCTGTGCTGTTCAAAGCAGGAAGCAGGAAGGAAGAAGGAGCACTGCTGATTCTATCCCTGAGGAGGGCATCTCTCACTCTCCATAGAGTTCTTTCATTAACACCAGTTTTAGTTCCCTCATTGCTCAAGCAAATACCATGAAATGGATTGGCTTAAACAATGGGAATTTATTGGCTCACAGTTTTGAGATTAGGATAAATCCAAATCAAGTCTTCATCAAGGCTGTGTTTTTTCCCCAAAGACTGGTGTTCTGTGGCTGGCAGTTGGTGATCCTTTATCCTGGTCTCTTCTGTCACATGGAAATACACATGGCAGCTTCTCCTGCCCTCTTTCTTTTCTTCTGGGTTTCATTGCCTTTCAGCTACTGGCTTTTTCCCTCTCTCTGTGATCTTCCCTATAAGGCCTTCAGAAAGAGGACTAAGATCCATCCTGGGCTACACCTTATCTGAAGTGATCCATCAGAAGGTTATATTTACATCCTTTTTACAAGGGCTTACACCCACAAGAATGGATTACATTTAATAACATGGTTTTCTGGTGTCCATATCTCCAAACCACCACAGCACCTGTTATATCCCCTCAGAGTTTATTTTGAGCTGAATAATCTCTGGCTTGGAAACAATTGAATTCAGGGTATGTTCTGACTTCCTGTATGTCCCAGGAGAGAGAGAGAGTTTGGTTGGAGGAGGGACAGTTTAATCCCAGTCAATAAAATCCCAAGAGGACTTCCACCCATCAATCATGACCTTCTTGATCTAGGCTCCAGGACCTTTTACTTGGGGCTGTTGTTTACGCTTAATCTCATTCCTAGTTTATCAGAATGCTGCTTTCCCAGAGGCTGTTCTTCTGTTACCATCACTCTGCCCCACTGTCTTAAGACTGCTTTGTCAGCATCCATGACTCTCACCAGTGTCTTCCTCCAATGGGGAGGTATTTGCCTTGTCCCTAACTCCCTACTGCACTGCTTCTCCTACTGGAAGTGACTTGGTCAAAGCCCTTGTTTTCTCTCCAGCCTTCTATCTGGCTCATGGCTTTAGCCCTGTGATCCTCAGATCTAGTCCTTGTGCTTTCTAAATCATCTTTCACAGTGAAGTTCTTTTGGTCTACCTTACTTCCTGGCCAGTCTTTCAGTGGTTATCCATTGCCTGAAGAAAAATACCAATGCCTTTGAGCTACTCATATGGTTGACCAGACTTTCACCTACCCATGACTCCAACCTGCACCCATTCAAAAGCTCACATCTGGTCCTGCTAAACTCCTAACACAGTCCCTAAATTCTCATGCTTTGGATCACCTGATACATGGCATATTCCCATCATTGAAACTGTCAACATGGCAGATCATTTTATACCCTCAGGACTCTGATCAGCATCTCTTCTTTAGGGAATCATCTCTTACCTTTTGTAGGTCAACAACACCACTTCTTTCTGGGAGCTCACATTCGTCCCCTATAAAGACAGTGCTATTCTTTTTACAACACACCATACATTCTTCTCTTATAAAGACTTTTGCTATTCTTTTTATAATACACCATCTGCCCTATTTGTATATAAACAACCTCTCTCTCTTAGGCTGGGAATTCCTCAGGAGCAGAGATAGCATCACATCTGTCCTTCAGTCCCCAGTAGATTCTGTAATCTTTGGCATATAGCATATGTTCAGTAAGTATTCAGGACACAAAGAGAGAGAGAATAGGTTAACTAAATTCTCTTCAAATTAATCTATCTTAACCATTGTCTCTTTGAGCCTCAGTTTCCTGTGTCGCTTCTGAACAATATGGCCAGTGACATGGAGGGCCCGACAAGCATTCTTGCTCTTAAATTTTTAAGGTCTTCAGGGAATTCCAAGTTCTGAGACAGAGTAAAAGAAATGAACTAAGAGGCAACGGTGTAGACCAACTCCAGAGAGGCACTAATAAAGAGACACATCTAACTGAGGCAGCAGGAGGAGAAAGAAAGAGATACATGGATGGGAACCCAAGGTTAGTGACTGCCAGGAAAGGGCTCACTGACACTGAAATTGCAGAATACAGGGAAAACCAGCCTCCCACGGAAAATGGAATCAATATCTCCTCAATATTAGGTGTCCAACATTCATTATCTGAGGGCAAGTCCTCACTCCCCAGCAGTGAAGAGGCCCCGGATTCTCACTTACACCAAGAGCAATCCAGCTGCTTCAGAGAACTACCCATCATTTCTAGAACAACTCAACCCAAAACAACTGCTTTTGAAATAACTAGTACTTTCTTCTTCAAGTTGTAACCCAACCAATAACTGGAGTGGTGATGATCCTTCGGCCATATATTTTTGTAATTGGGTCTGTCTACAGCCCACTAGGACACCCTAAACATTTACCTTTGAATCATTTTCTTCATCTGCTTGCCTCAATGGTCCTTGTGCCAACAGCAAATATTCAATGTAATTATTAGCAAAGGGTTGGTGTGAGGATAAAACAAGGCAATGTAAATAAAGCAACAGAATTAATATTTGCCTGCAATAGACAATGCAAAACACACACACACGTTTCATGCAGTGTATGTGGTCTCTAGGGAGGCTGGGCACCCTGCAGGGTAAAGATGCTGGAAGAGTCCAGGGGTTCTAAGCTGTCCACAGAGGACGCAATTACCAGGCAGGGGGACCTCATCCACTGCCCTCCCTTCCTGTGCAAATCCTTATTTAGAAACAGACTGGTAAGCAGTTCTTCCATTTTTTTCCCCATTTAAAAGTGAATTAGCTTCTTGTTTACATGTGATGGGTGGGAATGGAATGAAAGTTTCTAGTTATCAGGACATTAGAGCCCTCAAATATGTCAATGGCCATATGCTTTTTGTATTTGTCCTTTTTTTTTTTTTTAAAGACTTGACTTAAAAGAACTAATTACTGCCTTTGTGAGGTCAGAATGAAGAGGAAGTGAAAGGTCAAAGGTTAAGTTCCATTTACAGCGATAAGATCCTGTGCTCTGGTCTAAGTGGCATTTTTCTTTTCTTTCTTTTTTTTCCTTTCTTCCCTACCCACATTTGGGGCAGCTGATGGTGCCTTTAATCACAGCAAGTCCCAGGAGAGTAGTGGAGGAAGCTGTTCTGCAAAGCAGAAGTCTCCCAGAAACTTGAGGAGGGGATTAGCTTGAAAAGCTGGCTCCAGCTGGACCAGGGGTCTGTGAGCAGCAGCTGCAGGGTCCAGCTGGCCCACCACCTACCCGCAGTGCCCTGGGAATTACCTCCTCGAGACAGCTGAAAGCAGCTCTGGGCAAAGAAGGAAAAGGTCTCTGGATGTTAAATGCAAAAATAATGTCCCACAATGTACATAGGGTTGAAGGCCAACCTCCTGGCATTATCTCTATCTATACAGTAGGAACTGGTACCTAGGGATAACAAGGCGGCTGCTCCAGACACTGACAGCCCGAAAAGTGACCTCAGCTCAAATCCAACTGGCAGGCTCCGGAGTAGCCCTTGCAGCCTGCCCCAGGCTCTGCAGGAAGCAAAGTATAACCTCTGCAGGCACTCATTGAAATCATCTATAAACCAATGTATCCTTTTTGTCGTTCAAGCGTAAGCAACAAAACTCCATGCAGAAGCGCGAAAGAGCAAAAAAAACCTTAAACTGTACAGAGGTGCTCGCAGAAATAGGAGGGGGTAGGTAAACAAGTTGAAGGTTATGTTCTCTGTGACAGCTCCTCAGAGCCCACTGCACCTGCACTTTGGCGACACCCCTGTGCCATCCCTGGACATGGCGTGTCACCACAGCTCGCGCCCCAGGACCATGGCCACATCTTCTTGTCATCAGAAGAGCAGTCTCTGCTGCTGCTGGAAACCACACGGAGCTGCCCCTGTGCCCCCCATCCCCAGGATCTGTCCCCAGTTTGGGGGCTGCTGTATCTGCTTGATGGCACCCAGGGTCCTAGCCCCAACACTACCAATCTCAGCGTACTAGTGGGAGGTGGGACTTGCCACTGAGGAGGGGGTTTCCCCAGCATAGGCAACTGGTTAAGATTCTGAGAAAAGAGCAGCAAATGTCCATCATGACATGATATAATCCAACGGAGGACACATTCACTATTTATTTAAAACTTATTTATTGAGCATCTACTTAGTCAGGAGGCTGACATAGGTTTCTGGCCATTTACCACCTAGCAGAGGTACAGAATATGTGAGAAAAGAAACAGGGAAATGTAAGAGGTTATCAAGAGGAAATTTTAGGGCATTGTAACAGATAATAAGAGGAGACTCCCACCATGTAAGTAGGGTGGCCTGGGACAACTTCTCAGAGAAGATGTCATCTGAAGATGCAGAAGAGGCAACGAACAAGAGGCCAGAGAGGTCAGAAATGCCTGAAAAGAAGTTAAGGTTGGGGGTGGTCTCCTAAGAAAGAATGCAAGGGGCAAGGGCCACATGCTTTTGGGGAGACTGAGTGGTGTCAGGCACTGGGGTAAACATTGAATGCAGGGTATGTTTTTAAATTTAATCCTTGCAACCTCAGATGGTTTTTTAATCCCATTTTGCACATAGGGAAACTTATCCAAAATCTTACAGCCAGTAATTGGCACAACTTTTATACTAACTCAGTAGTATTCGTTCCAAGACTCCTTCTCCCATTACCCTGCCCAAATGAAGGAGGCAGCTTAATGTGCTTTTATGTTGGAAGCAACTGTAGGCTGTGCTGACAGTTGAATTTGCAACCCACTGAGCACTGAAGCTCTAATAGGTTTTCTCTTATTGAATATTTGAAACTTCCTGAATATCTGCATATGGAATTGATTTCTGCACAGGTCAAGCTAGCAGATATTTTTAATTTTGGGTGAACCTGCTGCTGAGAGGGCAAAGGGGCTCTATGCCCCTGGATTGGGGTATAATCCAGGCACGGGCTCAGAGGCACAGAGTGCACAGAGGCACAGGCTCTCTGGGTCTATCTCCATCAGGTACAAATCTTTGCAACAAATCTGTCTCCAGGCCTCCTTTTTCCAACTTACCTCTGAGCTGATGTTTCAGGGAGCTTCCTAAAATGCATGCACTTTCTTAGAACATTGTCAGGGTGAGAGAGGTTAAGCTTCTATCCCTTCTATTCCAACGCTATGTAATCTGGACTTAGGTAGTTTTGCAAATTCACCCTTTCCCTTCCGTGCGACTTACTTTTCAATCTCATAAAACAACCAGCTTTTTCATAAGCAGGCCATTCCTGCAGGTCTCTGTACAGTCACGCCATATCCATCACAGTAGAAATCCCCCCTCCCTTCCCCTCCCCTCTCTCTCCTCTCCTCCCCTCCGCTCTTCAGTCTTCTACCTAGCAAGTCCCTTCACTGACCAGCACGCTTTCTTTTATACTCGCACAGCTGTGTGCACTCTTTCGGCCCATTACTTCTCATATTATATTGAAATTACTTATTTACATGCCTGTGTCTAGTGACAAGTTCTAAAGGAGCCAGGTGGTTCCATGGCAAGAGAGAAGAGCATTGATTTGAGTTTCTGTTTTAGGTGCTACTCTTTGTACCATAAGGGACTTTGAACACCTCATTTCTGTTTTCTGTACATCTCTTTTATTAAAAACAACAACAACAAAGAAGCAGCCTTCAGAAAAATGCTTGGGTTCTGCATTCTCTCATGAGGCTGAGTCGCCACCCTTTCCCATTCCCTTCTTTGCTGAGCACACTTGGAGAATTAAATGTCCATTGAAAGTACCTTCAGCGTTCCTGACAAGGATGACTTTTCTTAAACCAGAAGAGGGAGGGGTAGTAAATGACCCCCAGAGGCAGCAGAACTTTGGAAAGATCAACATCTAATTAATTTTTTTTTGTTCAGGGAAGAGAAAACACCAAAGTGCAGTGTTGGCTGATTGCAAAGAGCTATCAAGTAGCGTGAAAAACTCTGTCTGGGTTATGTTGATCCAGCTGTCTGAAGGCTTTTCATAAGGCACCTGTTGGCTTTTATGGGTAAAGAACCATTTGCCAGGATGGGAACTGGGAACTGGGGGGAACGGATTGTGGTGATTGTCTTGCTACTTGATCTGGTTTGGAGTCCCCCTGATTCAGATCCAGGGGTTTCTCTCAGGCTCTTCCATATACATAAAAGAAGGGAAGCCTTCAGCTCTTCTGGTCAGCTTTGCATCAGATGACAGAGCCTAAAGTACCCTCTTAGTAACCTAGTTTAGCCCCTCCATTTTATTGGCGAGGAAGTGAAACCGAGAGACAGGGTGACATTCCCTGCCTCTCCTGGCTGACAGGTAGAGCAGAAGATGGTTGCATCCCCAAGGGCCATCTCTTCACTGAGACAGTGCCTTCTTACTGCTCCATTCTCTCTCTTTTTGGATTGAAATTCAACAGTTTTCCATAATATCCTTTTTAGGATTATTAATAACTCTTTTGGCTAAAAGGAATGCCTCAGTGAATTGGCACATGTCTGGGAATGAGTGGAGAGGGTCCATCTGCTCAGAGAGTGACAGCTCCAGCTGCAGTGAGTTTTAGATCCAATTTGGCCAATGGGTTAAAAAAGAGTGTTTTGGCAACTCATTTTACAGACATTTTTCTAAGCCTTGTTAATAAATATCTCCTAGGAATATAATAAATTTATAATTCCAAGAAGGTTTAAAGCCTAGCCTCCCTCAGTTTAAGTGCTTCTATTTTCTATTTCTGGCATACGAGCGAAGGATGACTAGTAGTAAAATAAAGTTATGTTTTATTTCACTCCCTGATCTGGTTTGGAGTTGGAAGAGTTGTGTGTGTGTGTGTGTGTGTGTGTGTTTTGTCTGACTTCTTTCAAATACTTTAAGTGATTTACTGATTCTACCATATCTGAAATGGTAGTAAGAATAATAAAAGTACCTACAATGCAAAACCACGTTTCAACATGAGGATTTTTATCTTATATAGCTTTATCCATTATGAAATCGAATGTTTAGGTTCACTTTGGCAGACCTCGGAAAAAACACCACATGGACATTTCAGGAGCTTAGACAGATCAAGTTAAATAGCAAAATAGCAAGTACTTACCAAGCAGTGCTAAATCTTTTGGTTTGTTTTGAGGATTTTTCTCTTTTGGAGTCAATCTTCTCATGGATATTTCAATGAAAATAGGAGGAAAAATTTTTAAGCCATTAGCTCTTAGAGAGATGGGAGAATTTAAAATGTTTCCATGAATTATGGTTAACAAGTATCCTCTAAAAACAACAGTTAATACCACTGAAGGGTTTATGTGCTTGAGACACAGAAAGCACACAATACATGTTGGTCTAGAAGAAAGACTCCATGGAAGACCTCGTGCTTGAGTACAGAGCCACCACCTGGTATCTTCCAGGGGGCAGAGCAGTGCTCCCCAGCAGCCCGGTCTCCTGTAGGACATCCTGAAGCACAAGCTGTTGGGGCCACCCCTGCGGATTCTGACTATGCAGAGCCATGTGGTGCTGCTGCTGCAGATCCCTGAGCTACAATTGGAGGAAATGCCTATATGAAGCAATGGAGCTCAGGCTCCCCTTTACCAGCATGCGCATTTAACTTTAAGATGAAATTACACCACGAGGAAGGATATAATCATGCAGGTCAAGGAAATACATCTTGAGTCCCCATTGATGAGATTACTCTGGTATTGTATACATCTGAGGAAGGACTTAAAACTTCACTTCCTGCCAATTCTGCAAACTAGATACTGCCCCTAATACCTCACAACACGGAAAATCTGAAAACAATGGCTGAAAGGCAACACCAAATGCAGAAGTAGGAGGTCAGGGCATGGGAAATTCTTAGATGCCCCAAATGATGATGAAAATAGAACCCACATGGGAGCAAGGGCATAGAGGCTGGCTGCTGCCATGGAGTGCTGCAGCGCCTGGGGATCTGAGTCTAGGCTTGCTTAGACTTGCCCTGGGACAGCAGCAGCTGGAGCCCGTGAAGGAAGAGGAGACAAGATGGGGAAGCTGTACCTGCATGAACCCCACACAGTGCTCTCAACGGTCAGTCCAGGCCAAGGGGGCACCACAAGGGGGTGAGGGACCAATGGCTTTCTGAGCATTGGGTTGAAATTTTAAAACCACAAGAACAAAGCAAGTCTTCACTGAGAATTTATAGTGCAAGTCTGTTCTCACTTGTATTTGAGGTAAGAATTTACACCATCTTCCTTAAAGAAAGAATGAGCAGAGAATTTAGAGTGTAGTTATCCAAAGCCTCATGCACATGCTCTATAGAGAAGGCAGGCTGTGATGGTCAATGCCATGTATCAGCGTAGCTGAGTGATGGTGTCCAGCTCTTTGGCGAAGTACTGGCCTCCTGGTTACTGAGAGGATATTTCCACATGGGTTTTGCACCTGTCATCGGTTGATTGCATCTTGATCAATAATGTGCCCTCAGCAATGTGGGGAATCTCCTCATCTGACCGGTAGGAGGTCTTAAAAGCCAGAACTGAGGATTTCATAGGTTAAGAGAATTTCTGCCTCAACGCCAGCATTGGCTCTTGCCAGAATTAGCAGCCAGCCAGCTACCCCTGTGTACATTGTGTGGACTATGGGTTTCAGCAGGTCCACAGACTTCAGCATCACCTTTATCAGACTTTCCGGCTCATGGTCAATCCTAAGGATTAGGTGGCATGAGCCATGGTGGCATGAGCCAATTCCTTATAATAAATCTCATATGTATGTATATCCTTTTGATTCTTTTCCTCTGGAGAATCAAGGCTAACACAGAGGCTACAAGGAGATCAGAAACAACAGCTACCAGGGAATTTTCAGGGAAATGATTCACAAAAAGAAAACGGTTTCAAAGCTCATGGGCTCTCCAGCCCCTGTAATCAAGATTCACCAGAAAAAAAGGAAAAAGTGAGGCAGACTTCAGGTATTAAAGGAGCATAAAGGAAAAAAAAAAAATCCATGCATTTAATGATTTAAAAGACATAACAATGAGTATCAAAAACCTGAGTTACTAACAAAATATTATCTTAAATTACCATGCACTTGGAAGAAATATTGTTTCCTGCTAATTTTGCAGCTAGATTGTCTGTGTTTTTATTCCAGCCTAAGGAATGACTGGGCAGATTTATACACCTTATGATAAGGCTTATTTTCACAATAGAAAGAATGAAAAAGTACAATATATATCTAGTAGGAAATGCAGATGTAGAACACAAAGAAATATATATATTCAAGGAGAATTTTCCATTACATAAAGAAAAACAGGAATTTTCAAGTTAAAAGACCACTTTGAGTCCTAGAAGGTTAAAAAAAAAAAAAGCAAGCAAACTCATATCCACCTCTAGACACAGTGGAATGAGATGTTGCTTTATCAAAAACAATGGGAAAAAATCCCAGTCTTCCAGAGAGACAGATTGCTGATTTTGAATGGCATCACACATTTCATTTTAGAATGACACCAGACTTCTGATTTTTTTTTCATAAGTTTAAAAAATGCCAGCTGTTGGTGGAATAGTATCTTAAAAGTCTTCAGGAAAAAATATTGCTAATCTATAATTCAGGTGAGAGCAGGAAATTAAAACATCTGTTTATGGTAAGTGAGGGTATTTAATTCTCCAAAGGCCTTCAATGAAAGAAATACTAAAAATGTACTTCAGTAGGAAGCCGTGCATTCACAGGAAGGAGGATAATAAACAAGAAACTAGGAATTCACACTCGGGTTTCAAATGACATGTAGACATTTCCGAGATGTCCGTTAACATTGAATTGTGTTGGTGATCTTTAAAGAGAAACCTAGAAATGCAAAAGCATAACAAATAATTTCATATTTACAATTATGGAAAATCTTGCTTAATAACCTTTTATTTCGAGGTGCATGTTAGGCATGTGAGAGACAGCCAAATTAAAGCAAGTACTCTATCTAACTAAAGCAAAACAATCTAGCAGAATCAGTGCCTTTTTTTCCTGATTCCTGTTAAAAATGATTGCAGAGTTATGACTATCATCTAATTCTTCTATACAGTGTTTGTATCATTTTTGTAGTTCTTTTTTCTGTAGCTTTGGGCATACTTCGTCTAACACAGCATTAACTCATCTAGGAATGGAGATAATTTCTCCAGACTTTTGTCCATGAGGACTTGTTCATACTTACCCAAGAAAATAATTCTTTTGAAAAGTCAACTAACCCCTGGTTTTTAAATGTTAAGGGACAAATTATTAAAACGGCATATATCCTGAGCCAGATGTAAGGTATTTATTACTTCTGACAACAGTATGTAGGTTTAACATCTAACATGGAACATTGCATTTATGCCCCCATACAATCCTAGGTGAGGTGTTACTATGCTCATTTTATCTTCTTTAGTAAGATATAATGAGTTGTCCTTTCCAGACAGGAAGCTCAATTAAGAGACGTACAGGTTAAAAAGGGACATCCTGCAACTGTGTGTTCCTAAGACCTTGTTCTGTGTTCTGTAGTCAGCGAGCACAGATCTTGTACCAAGTCCATTTGGTTAGAGATGTTTCTCCTCCTTGGTTTCCATGGATTAAAGTGCAACTGTTCACTACCCCAGGACCTCTCTCCCCAATCCTAACAGTATGCAAAAACCTGCTCTTCACTTTTTCTACATTCACTTATCTTTTGAGAATATATTTCCCACTAATGAAGAGAAAAAGGCAGTGAGATCCCTGTATATTGAATTAAAAAAAAAAACTCATTTAATCATCCTCATTGTCCACTCTGCTGATTAAAACAAATCATTGTTGGCATCTGTGTCATTTTGTTAAATAATAGCAAAAGAGAAAGTGCACAAAAGACCTTTTTGCTCTTATCTTGCACTGGGTAAATCCGTTTAAAGGATATGTAAAAATACAAATTCAGGTTGAACAAGTGAAAGCAACGCAGAAGACAGGGTTTGATAAATAGTTAAAGGCAGAAGAAAAAGAAATGTTTTATATTTAGTGGTTTACATTTCTGTATAGACCATTCAAAGCAGTGTTTAAAGATTTTGGTAAATAATGTTTAATCTTAGTCTTACTAGTGTTTTGTATTTTTTAAAGCATAAATAATCAGGAAATTGTGCACACTTCTCTCAATTAACTGTTCTATGACCATGACCAGAGTTTTTATGAGCCCTGCCTATGAAACCAAATCTAGAAGTTGAATGGAAACACCATTATACACTAGACAGACTCAATCACGGGCTGTGAGGACAACAGGCTGGAATTGGATAGCTTAGAAAACAGCTGAGTATTGAATTATCTGAACCTCTTTTTTTCAACTTGTTAATTTTTACCATAGCTCCTATATATACACGGCACCCAGCTACATCAAATGCCTGTTCACACACATCTGTAATTAATGGCAAGCTCTGGTCATCCAAGTTTCACCACTTGAACCACAAATTTGAACATGATATAAGTGACTTGTGGCTTAAGATGAACTACCTAGGAAAAATTTTTTTTTCATTATGTTAGTCATTAGGTGACAATCTATAGCCTCTCAAATATTTTTTATAGTATTACCTCATGAGAGTTAAAGACTTTTTTATACATTAAAAAAATAGCGTGGTTGGGTTATTATCTTTTCTCTCATGTTTTATTTCTGCTGTATTAAAAGTAGTTCTGTTGTTTTTATTAATAGATTGGAAGTTGTATGGGGAAATATCTTCCAGATGTCCCTAAAACTAACCTGCAAAGACCTTTTTGTGAGACAAATCTGCATGCAGGATAATAGCACAAATTGGCAAAGGCCAAAGTGCCTAAAATAAAAGAGATTACATAATTAGATTTTTAGCAAGTCTTCAAAGAAAACCAAGTGACAACACTGAATATTTTGAAAGGATTATCTTCCCTAGTGGTTTGTAACCTGCGTCATGTCACGTAGTTCATCTCACACTTTGGGAGAATGTGTGCATCCTCATTCTCATGGAGAACCTGACGGGAGCCAAGGGAATTCTCACAGGACCACTCCAAAAGAAGGAACAGTGTCTTTGGAGGTAGATTTTATTGCAAAAGGAACTGACTGTGATCAGCGCCGACATGCACCTACAGTGGTTACTTACTTATACTGAATGTCGCCGTGGAGGGAATGTGGGCTCTGAAGCCGTGCCCAGGAGACCACCTTTCCCGTCCTTCCTGGGTGGACATCCTGAGCAGGCCACCTGGTTTCCCACCAGGTCTCTGTCTCTTTCCTCAACAGGTATTTGTGTGGATTTCTGATATATGTCTAGTATGATGCCTGGAATGTGGGGTAGTTACCAAATTTTGTTAGAGAAGTTAAAGAAAGCCACACTTCTAACTCTTTCCCCAACATTATCCCCAAGTCTCAAGGCCATATTCAGCACCGCATCCCTGAACATATTTCTTCTTCATAATTCTAACCCTATGGTTAGCAGCTTTAGACATCTCCATTCTCTAAAGGGTTCACCCATGTTTTCCCAATCCTCATCTGAAATCTAGATGTGATCACCTTTGCAAGATCATCTTGTTCTCTGGGTCATCCTCAGTCCACCTATCAAAGACCCTCAGATACAAATGCTCTGATGATAACAGAGCGACCACTCTCAGCTTAAGTCAGAGCTCAGAAGGAACATCAATCCCTATCAACAGAGAAAGCCTAGTTTACAGGTCTGGATTTAGGAGGCAGAGGCAGAGAAAGGAAAATAACCAGTGGTGATGGGTGCCTATAGAGGTCAGGGTTTTTACCCTGTGAAGCAGGAGTGCTACTACCTATTTCAAAGGTGAGGAAACTGAAGATCATGGGATTTCTGTGACTCACATAGGTAAGCCATCATGGAGCCAAGATTTAAATCAAAGTCTCTCCGGCTCCAAAGACCAGACTATTTTTCACTCTGTCTAATGGGGTCCAGCCTTCAAATTCATTATGCTTCATGGACCAGGTCATGCATTCACCAGTAGAAATGTTATTGCACAGCTGCCAACCTCTCCCCAGCACGAAAGTCTCCATAGTTATCTCCAGGCTCAAGAGGGTCAAGTGGACTTTGGCTCCAGGGTGATATTTACCCTACCACAGTAAGTTTTTGATGGACCCAGTGAGTTTAGGCAGGTGAGCGCAAACTTAGGAAATTCTAAACTCCAACTAATCTCTTCTTCCTCTGAAATCTCCTGGAATTTGCAATAGTGAGATAAAGTAAATGAGTTTTGTTGTCATAGAGATCTGGGTTTATTTGCTAGCTTGCTTTGAAATATCTGTGTGATTTGAGCAAGTGATTTAACCTTTGCTGAACCTCAAGTCCCAACCTTGCTCCAAAGAGCTGTTATAAAAACGAAATGAGATAGTGAAACTGGAACTGCTTACCACTTTCTGTAGCAGTTGATATAATATGATTTTGTTAAAACAGTTGCCTATTATCTAGATAAATCCTTCTTCAACAGTATGGAAACTGAGGTTGTTTCTTTTTAATATGTATCACTACCCAGTCATCCTGGCTCTCCACCATTGTTTACCAAATTCACAAAGGAAAGAAAACAATGCATAAAAGTGAGCACACATATTTCTTTGGGACACAGCTACTGATTGTGTCAGCCAGTGGGTTGGCAGATGGCCCAGGATATACCAATGTTCATCTTAGAGAAATTCACAGTGTGCTTTCCAAAAACAAATAATTAAATAAAGGTTTTTCATCTTCCCTAGAAAATTTTAAAAAGGGTATTCCAGCTTCTCTAAAACACAGACAGTGCAATTCCAGAAAACGCCCTTGAGATGGTATCGCTTGAATTTGCTTCTCTAGGTCTTGCTTTGTGTGGCCAGGAGGAGCTGCTGCAGGAGAGCTGAGGACATGTGGGCTAGGGGCCACATTGGACCCAAGCGTTCAAAATACAGTTCTTCAGCTAGTGTTCTAGTGGAGGGATCAACTAAACACGTGAGGAAAAATTGAGATGGGGTTTTGTTGTCCTTAAAAATGTATCTTCTATGCTACCCAAAGCAGATATGTTATGAAAAACAACACTACAATCCATGGACCCCCCCACACACACTAAAATACATGCACAGTCATGAGTACACAGATTGATTTTCCCAGTTACTGAAGACGATGCTTTGAGATAAAAGTCATGGTAAAAACAAGTCAAAATAATATTTCACATATGATGGATAATGTCTGGCATATAATATTTGCTTGATAAACACTGCGTAGAGAGAGTAGGGCAGTTATCCTTTTCTCCTCTTAAAAAAAAAATAGCCCTCTGAGGTAAGTATATAGAGTTTGAAGGGACAGAATTGAACCCAATTTTAGGGAGAATTGGTCAAATTCACCAAAGCATTACTCAAGCCTCCACTTCTCTTCGCTTAATTAGCAGGCTCATAACTTTTCACAATATGAATGGAAGGTCACATTTTTCCAAACTTAGAACCTTGTTTCAAAGGAAAGCAAAGCTTCCTGGTATACAAGATGAAAGACTAAAAATTAAAATTCTTGTGACAAAGACTCTTTGGACATTAAATAGCTTATTAAATAGCACTTTGATGGATTACAGTAAGTGTAAATAAATAAGAAACATATGGATTGGATTTCTTTTGAAATATAAATGGATTTGAGTTTACAAGAAAAAGAACTGTTTTGGATTTTTTTGAACAAAACAAACACACAAACAAAACCCTGGAAATACAGCATAAGGTATTTGTTGCTCAAAAATTTCCCATGTTCAATTTACATAAACTGTAATTATTAGGACATGGAAAAATAGTCAGTGATTTTCAATATTCCTTGTTTGTTTTTCAAAATAGATATTTGTGTACATACAGCACACTAAGCACTCTTGTAATTTTAAGTTATTATACAGTTGTCATACATTTAATCTGACAAGTATATTATGGAATGAAAGATATTCCACTTTCTTTACATCATTAGAACTAGACCAATTTCCATCATTATTGAATGGGTAAAACATTCATATTATACATAACATTTGTGTGACTCTCTTGAAGGATGATGATGATTAAAAGATAAGTGATGCAATTGGAGTTGTTTGGAATCAGAATATTTCCATGTGGAATTAAGAACCAGTCAGCAGCCTTTTCTGTTTCCAAATAAGAAACATCAGTGGAGGGAAGCAGGAATGTGGCTTATAAATAACTATGAAATCAGCACAAGACACATTTGCCTGGCCTGCGGGAACTTTTACTAAAGAATGAGTTTTTGTTCTGCGTATTTTCCATTTCTGTTTCCTTCACACAAAAATCCATTTAACAAGTAATGCTTAGTGTGGTTGAAACTGGATTAAGGGGGAAGAAAAGAGCATGGGCATCCCAGAAATTACTAATATCGGCAATACCAAAAAGTGATAGTCTTTCCAATGGTTTATTCAGTGTTGTCTTTGTGCTGTTCAGCATGCTGAGCTCTTCATATACATCATCTTATTTCATTGTCATGGCAACCTTTAAAGTGAAAACTGTTATTATCTCCATTTTTCAATTGAAGAACTGAACTCAGAAGAGTTCTAGTAGGTTAACCCAGATCACAGAGCTGGTGACTGCTTAATTGGGTTCTTGATAATGTCCTACCCTGCTCTGGAACTCATGATTTGAGGCTACCTTTGCCTGTGTCCCCTGTAACCAATACAGCAGCACAGAGGCAGAGATTCTAGCATTCTAAAATAATAATCCCTTCACCTACCAGACTTGGGACCATCCTAAGGAATTGGTGACTTAGACAAACCCCTAGCAGTGGGGCCACCTTTTAGTCTGCTTGCTTTCCCCAGCCTGAATGATCCTTATCAGGCACTGACTAACCCACATGTCAGAGATGGCAAAATTTTAAGGGAGCTCAAGGAGCTGATAGGAGTAGAGAAAACAATTTATGAGTTTTAAAAGTATCATTACTTTAGTTTAAGAAACAAAACCAAATGCCTGGTGTTCATTATCCTTACCACTTGGACAGCTGACCTCCTGGGTGCAGTATGGCCTCAGATAAGGAACTTGGTTCCTTTGTGGGCTCTTCTTGAACTCATGTGAGATTAAATGAATTCTGATGCCAGAGTCAGTGGCATCTACTTAGTTATGAGTAAGAGATGTACAGCAGAAACACTCAGAGATCTCAGGATGTTCTGGGAGTGTTCGGATTAGCTAAGACCACTTGTTCTTGGAAAGAGCTTTGTGAAGAGGACTTGGCTCCCCAAGGAGGTTTTGAGGTGGCTTCCTAAGAAGTTTTGAAATGTCAGAAGATTTTTCTGGCTAATTTGTCGTGGGTACCCTTATTTGTGATACTCTTTCTCTGGTGTCAGCTCAAAGAACTGCCAGACTATGTGACCAAATCTTTCCTGTGCACGATTCATGATTGTACAACTAAAATGTTTGAGAGTTGTTTTGGAAAGGTTATATGGTTTCCCCATTAAAAGAAAATAATAAAAGCATTTTTATTTGAGAGAAAAGGTCATGGTGACAATTTGAGAATATTAATTCTCTTCTCAAAGAATGTTCCCATCCCTCGTAGGGAAACAGAAATAATAATTCCCTTACATTTTTATGCCCCTTTACAGTTTATAAGACCTTTTGAATGCCTTTTTTATCGTGTCACCTAATCATATTAAAGCTAAGCGTTAATTCCACAGAACGATGCTGTGATGTAGTGCAGCATTCACGGACTCTTGGGGATCCCATCTGGGCCAAAGAACTACATCTGAGTAGCCAACTCTAAGACCCCCTGATGGGTGGCTGAGGCCCCAAACCATAAGACAAGCAGCCACAAAATTTCATCTTGGGCAGACAGAGATGATTCCATCTATACTTAGCTTTGACGATCTGACATGATATGAAAAAGAGTTTTCTCATTTGGAAAGTGAAGATGAAAATACCTAAATCCCAGGGATGCCATGAGGGTGAGATGGGATAAATATTTGTGCAATCCAGTTGAGAAATCCTCTTGGGCTGCACACCATGCAGTAGTGTTTCCTTTGTGGGCAAAGTTCCTGGCCCAAGAGCTGCCCAAGCTGGTTGAAATTATACATTTATAAGAACAGATAGAGAAAAGAAAGAAAAAAGTGAACAGAACCTATAGGACATGTGGGACAACATCAAGTATGACAATATATGCATTGCAGAAGCCCCAGAAAGAAAAGAGAAGAAAAAGGGAGCAGAAATAATATTTGAGGAAATAATTGCCTAAAATTTCCTGAATATTATGAAAGACATAAATAAACATCTTCTAGAATCTTAATGAACTCAAAACAGAAAAAACCCTTATAGACTTACTCCAAGTCACAGCTAATCAAAATGTCCAATGTCAAAGCTGCAAAGAGACAGCAAGAGAAAAGTGATTTGTCACATACAAAGGATCCACAATAAAAATAGGTGCCGATTTTTCATCAGAAGCCATGGAGGCAAGTAGGCAGTGGTATAACGTAATTAAGGTACTGAAAGAGGAAAAACTTCCAGCCCAAAAATTCTTTATCCAGCAAAATTGTCCTTCCAAAATGAGAGAGAGTTTAATACATTTGTGGATTTTTAAATACTGTGAGAGTTTGTCACCAAGAATATAAGAAATGCTAACGTGATTACTTCAGGTTGGAAAAAAAGGACAGAAGTTAGTAGCTTGGAGCAGTATGGAAAAATGAAGACCTCAAGGAAAAGTAAATTACATGGGTAAATGCAAAAGTCAGTATGTATCTTCAATATATAAACATAGTACTCTTTATTTCCTAAAAAAATTTAGAATACAATTAAATAAGTAATAATTATATTTCCATGTTACCAACACACAAAATGCAAAGAGGCAATGTGACAATATGTGTCAAAAAATATATAAAGAGGGGAAATGTAGGGGGATAGGAGCAGAGATTGTGTATGAAGTTGGAATCATTTAAAAGTAGTAGAAGAAAAACTGAGGTTATTTAATATTATAAAAATATTTAAACTATATCCAGAATCAGAAATGAGAAAAAGATCAATAAATTACATCATGAAAGATCAAGTATAAACAAAAGAAGGCTATAATGAAGGGAAGGAGGGACAAAAATTATAAGACCATTAAGGAAAAAGAAAAAGAAAAAATGGCTTAAATAAATCCTGCCTTATCACTGAATTCTAATTAATTTTTTTAAGATTTATTTATTTATTTATTTCTCTCCCCTCCTCGCCCCCAGCTGTCTGTTCTGTGTCTATTTGCTGCATCTTCTTTGCCCACTTCTGTTGTTGTCAGCAGCACGGGAATCTGTGTTTCTTTTTGTTGCATCATCTTGTGTCAGCTCTCCGTGGGTGCGGCACCATTCCTGGGCAGGCTGCACTTTTTTTAACGCTGGGTGGCTCTCCTTACAGGGCACACTCCTTGCGCGTGGGGCTCCCCTACGTGGGGGACACCCCTGTGTGGCAGGGCACTCCTTGCGTGCATCAGTATGGGCCAGCTCTACACGGGTCAAGGAGGCCCAGGCTTTGAACCCCCACCTCCTATGTGGTAGACAGACTCCCTAACCACTGGGCCAAGTCTGCCACTGAATGCTAATTAATTAAACTCCCCAATCAAAAAGTTCAGATTTATGTCATGAATTAAAAAAGCATGATCCAACTATATGCTGTTTCCAAAAGACTCATTTAAGACCCAAAGAAACAATAAAGTTGAAAGTAAAAAGATGGAAAAAGTTATTCCATGAAAAGAATAACCAAAAGAGTGCTATGGTAACTGTACTAAGATCAGACAGAATACACTTTATATAAAACTTTTATAAGCAACAAAGAAGAACATTAGATATTAATAAAACATCAAGAGAAAATATCACTCACAAGCATTTATGTACATAACCACAGTGCCCCAAAATACATGGGGCAAATATTAACAAAACTGAAGGGAGAAATAGACTCCTCTACAAAAACAGTTAGAGACTTTAACATATCATCAATTAATAGAACATCTGTATACAAGGTCAATAAAGAAATGGAGACTATGAATAATACTATAAATGAACTAGATCTAATAGACATGTTGAGAACACTGCATCCAAAAAACAACAAAATGCACATTCTTTTCAAATGTACATGGATCTTTCTACAGGGTAGACCACAATTAGTCTCAATAAATTTAAAAAGATGGAAATTTTACAAAGCATCTTCTTTGACCCCAGTGGAATGAAGCTACACTTTCCAGAGGGAAAATTGGAAAATCCACAAATATATGGAATTTAAACAACACACTATTAAATAATAAATGGGTCAAAGAAGAAATCACAAGGGATATCAGGATATATCTTAAGATGAATGAAAATAAAAACACAATATATCAAAACTTATGGGACACAGAGAAGACAGTTCTTAGAGGGTAGTTTACAGCTCTAAATTTTTACATTAAAAAAGAAGAGTTTCAGTCACAGACCTAATATCATATCTGGAGGAAAGGAAGAGCACAATAAATCAAAAATAAGCAGAAGGAAGGAAATAACAAAGATTAGAGCAGAGATAACTGAAACAGAAAAATAATTTTTAAAAAATAATAGAGATTCAATCAAATAAAAGTTGGTCCTTTGGAAAAATCAAAAAAGTGTACAAAGCTTTAGCTAGACTGAAAAAGAAAATAGAGACGCTGCAATTAATTAAAACCAGGAATATTGATCCCACAGAAATAAAAGGATCATAAAAGAAGTCTATGAAAAAAAAATATGCCAACAAATTAGATATCTAGATGAAGTGGGCAAATTCTTTGAAACATGCAAACTGTAACACTGATTCAAGAAGAAACAGAAGATTTCAATAGCTCAATAACAAGTATAGAGATTGAATCAGTAAACAAAACATACCAACATAGAAAAGTCCAAAGTCAGATGGATTTACTGGTGAATTTTACCAAACTTTTGAAAATTAAGTGTACAGTCCAAAATGTAAACCATAAGGCAAATCATTGACCATGGTTATTAGCAATGCTTCACTACTTGTACATAAGTTATAACAAATATGCCATCCACATGTAAAATGTTATTAATGGGGGAAAGAGAGAAAGGGGAAGGATGTTGGGTATATGGGAATCCCCTATATTCTGTAGGCGACTTTTCTGTAACTTAAAGCTTCTTTGAAGGTAAAATGAAAAAAATAAGACACTGGGGGACTATATGGAAGAAAACATCACTGTACATACAAGACAACAGGTTTTATAGTGATGAAAGACACAATGTCAGCAAAAAAATTTTAATTATTTCAAATTTTTTCATTTTTTTGTATTTTATTGGTCATTTAAAAATTATCATTACTTCATCTCATTAATTTTAGTTGGTGATTTTGTTGGTTTCATTTTTTAAGAAATTTTGGGTCACAGAAGGGTCACAACTGTGGCAGGGGAAGATCATTGGTGTGGGGTGTCAGTAATGGAGAATGCATGGGAGGAGGCTAACCTGGGGCATACTGCTAAGGCATATGAATATGAATGTGTTCAAGTGTTCATGAGGCATTGTCATGGTGGGTGGAGAGTCACACAATAACTGAACAAATTTCAAATTCCAATCCTGGGGAGCTCTGCCACTTTCTCTAGTAGGACAGCAACAATCTCCCAAGTATAGGGGCAGTACAGGAAGATGGACCATTGCAATGGGCCCTTGATGTTAATGACTGCACTTATAAACCTTTTCTTTTGAAATTGAAACTTAGCTCAGTATTGTATGTTGCCTAGGAGTTACCTCCTGAAAGCATTCTTGTTGCTCAAATGTGTCCACTCTCTAAGCCAAACTCAGCATACAAAGTACTAACTTCTCCCTCTCTGCCTGGGAGGGAAATGACTCCCGAGGATGAGCCTCCCTGACATCAAGAGTTATTATCAAGCACCAACTAGCAATGCACCTGGATAAAAACCTTGACCAAAAGAGGGAAAAGGTAAATACAAATGAGTTTTTATGGCTTAGAGATTTCAAAGTGAGTTGGGAGGTCATTCCAGAGGTTATGTTTATGTACATCTAAGCAGGATCTCATTGACTGCCACAGTAAATATTGTCTCAAATAGTGGGGTTCCTGAGGGCTCTAGAGACATAAAGACTCTATAGGCAGGGCAGACAGCTCAGGAGTTTTGTGCCCTGCCAGTAGGCCCTACTTTGGAATTTATGCTCCCCAGTGTGATAGAGTTGGACTCCGTTGTGTTTTCCCTACACCCGGTTCTTCTACCGCTTCTATCTGAACCTATAGTTAGTACTAGACTTGATAAGTATATGTCTAAGAGACCTAAATCTTTGGGCAGTTCATGTGTCAGTTGGACCCTGCACCTCAACAGAGTTGCAGCACTGCTCTCCAGTTCATTGGATTCACTCAGGATAACTAGCAAGGAAATGATGATGGACAATGACCATCCCAAGGAACAGAGAGAGTCTACAACTGCAAGGAAGTTGGTGCCATCCATTAGCCCCATGGGATCTAAGCCCCCTCTCAATTAGAGGCAGAGTGGGCATCACCATCCCAGTGTCCTCAGGATTTGGGAATGACCAATGGACTAGAGTAGACTTCCTATTATTCCACTATAGATTTATTTTTCTAGCAATGGAAGAACTTTTATCATTGAAGTGGAGGCAGTAGCCACTGAAGTTTCTGAGGGGAGGAAGAGAGAAAAGCAAGGGTAATATGGGGTCATTTCCATGACATTGGAATTGTCCTGAATTATGTTACAATGAGTAATATAGACTATTACATATTTTCTCACAACTTACAAAATTGTGCGGGACAGAATATAAACTATAATGTAAACTATAATCCAGGCTTAGTGGCTATGCTACAATGTGTGTTCAGCAATTGTAACAAATGTCCCACACTAATGAAGGATGTTGTTAATGTGGGAAAATATGGAAGGGTTAGGGAACAGGACTTATGGGAATTCTCTATTTTTTTATGTAACATTTATGTAATCTAAAGTATTTTTTAAAAAAATCAAAAGTACAAAAAAAAAATTAGTTGACCATAGAGTTAAGGTCTATTTCTGAACTCTCAATTTGATTCCATTGATAAGTGTGTTTATCTTTATGCCAATACCATATTGTTGTTGTTGTTGTTTTTAACAAATCAATTTTATAATAAATAAAGCATAAATCCATTCAAAATAAATGAATTAATTCCAGTGCTGCTCAATCTCTTCCGAAAAATTGAAGGGGAGGGAATATTTCTCAACTCATTATATCAGGTCAGCCCAGATAAAAATGACACAGGAAAAGAAAATTACAAACCAATACCCCTTACAAATATTGATGCAAAATTCCTCAGCAAAATTTAACAAAGTGAATCCAACAGCACATTCACGATATTATGCACCATGATCAAGTGGGATAGAGCTCATGTATAGAAGGGTAATTCAACATAAGAAAATCAACTAATTTAATACACAAAAGGAATAGAGTTGTGGCGGGGGTAGGGGGCAGATATGAGCATCCCCACTGATGCAAAAAAAGACATTTGACAAAATTCAGCACCCCTTCCTAATAAAAAAAAATCAGAAAATAAGATTAAAAGGAAACTTCCTCAACATTTTAAAGGACAGAGATGAAAAACTCATAGCTAATATTATACCAATTGGTGAAATTCTGAAAGCTTTCCATGTAAGACTTGGAACAAGACAAAGACACCCATTCTCAGCACAGTTAATTCAATATTGTACTAGACATTCTAGCCAGAGCAATTAAGCAAGAAAAAGAAACAAAAGGTATACAAATTAGAAAAGAAGAAGTAAAACATTCCCTATTTACAGATGATATGATCCTATACGTAGAGAATCTGAAAAATCTACAACCAAGTTACTAGAGCTACTAAACAAATTCAGTTAAGTGGCAGGGTACAAGGTCAACATTCATGCGTCAGTGCTGTTTTTATACACAAGTAATTAACAGGTCAAAAAAGAATTCAGGGAAAAAATTTCATTTACAATAACAAAAAGAAGAATTGAATGTGTAGGAATAAATTTAACGCAGAATATAAAGGACTTGTACACAGAAAACTATAAAATTTTGCTCAAATATATTAAAGAAGCCCTAGATAAATGAAAAGGCATGCAATTTTCCTGAATTGGAATGCAAAATATTATTAAGAGGTCAATTCTACCCAAAGCAATATACAGATTCAATGCAATTCCAATCAAAATTCTAACAGGCTTCTTCATAGAAATGGAAAAATGGAAAAGCTAATCAAACTCATATGGAAGGGTAAATAGCTCTGAATAGCCCAAAACTGAAAAGAGAATAACAAAGTTGGAGGACTCACACGTCTTGATTTTAAAGATTATTCAAAGTAACAGCAATCAAAACAGTATGGTACTGGCACAAGAACAGACATATAAACCAGTGGAATCAAATGGAAGGTTGAGAAATAGACCCTTACACATTTGTGGTCAAATTATCTTAGACATGGGAGCCAAGTCCGTTCAGAAGTGTAAGAACAGTCTCAAACAAATGGTGCTAGGAGAACTGGACAGCCATATATAAAAGAATGAAGATGGATACCTACTTCACACCATGTATAAAAATTAACTAAAAATGGATCAAAGACATAAATGTAGCAACTGTAACTACAGAACTCCTAAAAGAAAACAGGGAAACATCTTCAGGACTTCACATTAGGCAATGGTTTCTTAGACTTTATACCAAACTCATGAAGAAGAAAGAGAAAAAAATTAGGTAGATGGGACTTAAAAGGAAAACCTTTGTACATCAAAGCTCATTATCAGGAATGTAAAAAGAAACATCTACAGAATGAGAAAAATATTTGGAAACCAAATATCTGATAAGGATTTAATATCCAGAACATATAACTGGATATTATATCTGTCAACTCAACAACAAAAAGACAAGCAACCCAATTTCATTAGATATACAAACGTCCAGAGAGCACATGAAGAGATTCTCTACACCATTAGCCTTCAGGGAAATGCAACACAAAATCATAGTGAGATACCACTTCACAGCCTTTAGAATGGCTGGTATTAAAACAGACAAAAATAAAAAATAAAAAAAACCCAGAAAATAACAAGTATTAGGATGTGGAGAAATAGGAACACTCCTTAATTGTTGGTGGCAGTGTAAAACGGTGTAGCCACTGCAGTGGTTCCTCAGAAAGCTAAGAATAGAACCAGCACATGGGCAATCCCAGGAGTATGCATATACCCAAAATAATTTAAAGCAGGGAATTGAACAGATATTTGCCTACCAATGTTCATAGCAGCATTATTCACAATTTCTTAAAAGATGGAAGCAACCCAAGTGTCCATCAATCTGTGAATGGATAAATAAAATGTGTTTATACATATGATGGAATATTACTCATCAGTAAAAGGAATGACGTCCTGATATATGCAACAACAAGGATGAATCTTGAAGACATCATGTTGAGTAAAATAAGCCAGACACAGAAGGATAAATATGTATGATTTTTACTGACTTGAAACAATTAGAAATAAGCAAACTCATATAGAGTCAGAATCTAGACTATAGGTTACCAGGGACAGGGAGGGGACAGGGAATGGGAAGTTAAGGCTTAAAATGTACAGGACTCCTATTTGGAATGATTTAATTGTTTTGGTCATGGATGGTGGTGATGGTAGCATGACACTGTGAATGCAATTAACAGCACTGAAGTATATATTTAAATATGATTAAGGGGGAAATGTTAGATTGTGTATATGATAAAAACATAAAATTTTTTAAAAATCCACGGACCTGTGCTACATGGAGAACCTAAGTTAAATCACGGGCTTTCATTAATAGTACAATTATAAAAATGTGTTGTCTTCAATTGTAACAAATCTTTCACACAATGCAAGGTGTTGGAGGTGGAGTGGTATATGGGAATCCTGTGTTTTATGCATGATTGCTCTGTAAATTCAATTCTCTAATGAAAAATAAATAAATGTTAATGGGAAAAACACATGAGCAGGCATTTATTCAAAGAAGATGTACAAATGACCAATAAATAAGGGAATAGACCTCATTAGCCATCAGGGAAAAGCAAATCAAAACTACAATGAGATACCATTTCATGTGCAGTAGAATGGCTACTATATAAAAAATAGAAAATAACAAGTGTTGGAGAGGATGTGCAGAAAGAGGAACATTTAGACATTGTTGGTGTGAATGTGGAATGGTGCAGGCACTGTGGTAAACAGATTGATGGTTCCTCAGAAACATATGTACAGCATTTTCACATGACCTGGCATTTTCAATTCTTGGTATATACCCCAAAGATTTGAAAGCAGGGACTTGAGTAGCTATATGTACACCATTGTTCAGAGTGGCATTCTTCAAAATTGCCAAAAGGTGAGAGCCAGCAGCCCAAGTATCCACCAGCAGATGAATGGATACACAAAATGTAGTATACACATGCAATGGAATATTATTCAGCTATTAAATAGAATGATGGTCTGTTATATGCAAACACATGCATGCACCATGAAGGCATCATATTGAGAGAAATAAGTCAGACACGAAGGAACACACACTGTATGATCTGTCTTCTATGAAGTAAGTAGAATATGCAAATTCATTAAGCCAGAAAGTAGAATTCACCTTACCAGGGACCTGGTGGGGGGAGAGGAATGGGGAGTTAATGTTTAATTAGTATAGTGCTTCTGTTTGGTGTGATAGAAATTTTTTGGCAGTGGATGATGGTGATATAGGCAAAACTTGGCAAATGCAATTAAAACCACTGAAATTGTATATTTAAAAAGGGATCAAAAGAAAAATTTTAGGTTGTACATAAGTTACCACACACACACACATACACACCTATAGAACCATACAACTCAAAGAGTGAACCCTGATGTAAACAGAGGGCTAAAGTTTATACCATGATTATAACATTGCTGTATCAACTGTAACAAAAGTACCACATACATACAAAATGGCAGATAATAGGGAAAACAGTCTGTGTGAGTGAAAGCAGGGTATATGGGAATTCTGTACTTTCTGCAAACCTACAGTGGAAGGAAGGGAGGAAGGGAGGAAGGAAGAGAGGAAGAGAGGAAGGAAGGAAGGGAGGAAGGAAGAGAGGAAGGGAGTGAAGGAGGAAGTGGGGAGGAGGGAGGGAGCTCACAGAGGTTGGTAAGGACTGGGTGATTATACTAGTACATGTAGCCCCTGTGTGAATGTGCTCCCAGGACTGTGTGGAGTATGTGCCAGGGCCAGCAGGAAGGGCTGCAGCTGTTTCTGGACAAAAGGGGAGGCAGAGGAGGGGGCAGCATTTGGGCTGGGTCTTGAGGATGAGTTGAGCCAGGAGGAGGTGAGAACAGTTCTGGGAAGAGAGAAACTGTCTTTCCAGAGTAAGCAGCAAGACTTCTGGGAACTGGGATACTGGATTACTGTTGGACTAGGGAGCAAGTGGGAAGTTTGGAGGATGGAGTTGGAATGCTAGCTCAGGATCATAAGATGAAATTGTGAATTTTAATTCTAATTGAGATAGGTTTGTGTAGAACTTTAAAATGCCCTGGTGTGATATAGGCCCAGAGGAGAGGGTGAGCAAGTGAAGGACATTGAGCCTTGTGCCCGTGGAACCACAGAGGACCACAGAGCTGCTTTATCAGCACCCAACGTGAGCCAATACTAGCAATGAAAACGCATTGCCCATGTCAACAGAATCTGTCAGATGGGACATAGAAGCCCCTGCATTCCTGCACTCCAGGGACATTATTCTCACTGTAAAGTCCTTGTCTTTTGGGAGTGTCGAACTCAAAAAATGAAGCCCAAATATTATCCCAAGGGCTATTCAAGATTGAGGGTCCTGGGTACAGCAGGGAAGAGAAGAAGCAGTATCCTTCTAGTGGATGGCTCTCAAGGTGTCCCTGGACCAGTTGTATCATCATCACCTGGGAACCTGACAATGCCATTTCTCAGCCCCACTCCAGAAGTACAGAGTCAGAAACTCAGGGTGTGGGGGAGGGGGTGGAGAGTGAGGCCCAAGAACCTGCACTCTAACAAGTCCTCAAAGGGGAATCTAATACATATTCAATTTTTTAAAAAGATTTATTTTTTATTTATTCTCTGCTCTCTGTGTCCATTCGCTGTGTGTTCTTCTGTGTCCACCTGAATTCTTGTCAGCAGCACTGGGAATCTGTGTCTCTTTTGGTTGCATCATCTTGCTGCATCAGCTCTCCATGTGTGCACTGCCACACCTGGGCAGGCTGTGCTTTCTTTGTACAGGGCAGCTCTCCTTACAGGGTGCAATCATTGTGTATGGGGCTCCCCTATGCGGGAGACACCCCTGTATGGCATGGCACTCCTTGCGGGCATCAGCACTGCGCGTGGGCCAGCTCACCACATGGGTCAGGAGGCCCTGGGTTTGAACCCTGGACCCTGCATGTGGTAGGTGGACGCTCTATCTGTTGAGCCAAATTTGCTTCCCCATACTCGATTTTGAGAACAGCTACTCTAGTCAGTGTCCTCTAGCCTTGCATTGCATACGAATCACATGGAGAGCTGATAAACTTAAATTGGAATCACCTTTAGGGGAGGAACTAGATAGTTGACCCTTTCCATCCCAGATAATTTCCATCAGGCAAAAGTTCCTTAATTAGGGAATACTTAACCAACTACCAGGATAGGTTTTTCAAAGTACAATGCCCAGGCGCCTCTCTGCAATTGCACTCAAGAAGGCAGGTGGGGGTGGAGCAGGAGAGCCCTGACTTTGATGTTCACGTGGACCTGCTCTCCACTAGTTTGAGGCTCTCACTATCTGGCTTTGTAATCTTGTATTTATCCTTGCTATCTAGGAGGTCCAGAGTTACTTACTTACTTACTGATTCCTAGAAAACATGATTGAGAAGCTCTGCAATTTTATCTTGGATACCCAATTCATGTTTCCATTTATCAGTTACCACGGTAATTCCCAAGAAGCAAACTCTGGTGCATGCTGCCATTCTCCATATGTTTGAACCCCTTACAGTGACACTTCTCAAGTTTGATCAATGTGTAAAACTGATTTGCCATAATGGAAAATTCCCTATTCTTATGTCAATAGCGACAGGATAGAGTACACTAAGCCAATTGACAAACCATCTGCCAAGCAAGAGGTGTAAGGCAAGCTAACATCCAGCAGGTACCAAAGAAAGGTTGCTCCCTAAAACATGCAAAGAATCTGCCTCACACATGTGTTAAGAGTGAAATCAGGAGCGTGAACCTTTCCACTTTAACCCCAAGATAACATTGCAAGGTTATCAAGTAACTGATGCTGTGGCTTACAGTGAATTTCAAGACCTCTTGAAGCATTTGTTATATTGCAAGAATAACTGCTTGGTCATTATTGACTTCTTATATGATATTGGTTTATTTACTCTCTTCACATCTGCAGAAGAAAATCTAATTGTTGGAAGTCATATTGTAAACACATTGGAAGTGAGGGAGAGCCTGTGAGTTATAAAAGTGTGTGTGTGTTCCATTCATTAATTTATTTATGAATCTCACTGTTTTAAAAAAAAAAACAAACAGAAAAATGAATTCTAAGGGACTAGGAGATTTTTCTAGGCTCCCAGTTCTGAAATCGTAATGGGTGACATCTTTTGGATGCACTATGATTGATCTTCCCCTAGAAAATTTCATTGTTTTTCTACAGACCTTTCTTGCCAGTGGTTTTTAACAGCTTCTAAAGCGTGCAAACATCCAAAACCCTTTGCCTCTGAGAACCCTTCCTCGCATCATGGTAACTTTTATAGAGTGTGACCGTGTGGGTCTTGGGCAGTCGTTCTGCCATTTTACAACTTTCTGTTTTTCACACTTTGTCGTGGAGCAATAGGCTGCACCAGATGTCAAGGCTGTGTGATCTTTTCAAACTCCTGCAATGGTGTTGGAGTCAGACTCTGTTAGTCACCTCTGCCCATCATAGTATGTGGATTGCTTCTACCTCTTCAGCCCTGTGAACAATCACAATATGCCCCTGAGTTTGGATAAAATACCTGTTCTGGAGATAAGTGTCTCACTAACTCAAAGTTGAACAAAATGCCTACAAATTATAATGGTCTTAGTCATCTAAAATTAGGTAAAAAATACCTTTTTGATACCAAGGTAAAGTCCAGGGTCCTTCAATGTACACTTTACATCCATAGTAATCTTGTCTCTGTTTAGCATTTTGTCCTTTTTTTCTGGGTATGTAAGTCACACTGTACTCTTTTATTTTTATTACTTGGGTGGGACCTAGACTGTTTCCCTTTTGCTAGTGTCAAACCCTTTAGTAGGAAGCCAGTGTTCCTTCCTTCCTGCCTTCATCTACAGTTACTGTGTTCCACTCTTTGACCAGTACTGTCTTCAAAACAGGCTGATGTCTTGCTTTGGACATTTTCTTGGCTTCAAACTGTAAACTAATAAATCCCCATTGTTCAAGCCAACCTCTTTTCATGGTATTTGCTGAAACAGCCCAGGAGACTAAAACATGAAATAAGCAAGAATTCTACCCCAGAAACCCTACACGAGATTCCTAAACATCTTACAGGACGAGCTCAAATCTATCTTTCATTTTTTCTTCCCTCGATCATCTACTCTGCATGTTACCTCTCTTTAATAAATTCTCTTGCTTTGTTTATGATTGATTATTTTGTCATGTGACTTTCTCTTCTGTGTGATTTTAGGACCTTCAAGGAGAATGAAATCTTTCTATATCGCTTGGCATTTAGTGGGCTATAATTAAATATCAATAGAATGAATGAATGCTTGTTCTAGCATTTCTTAAATCAGAGATTCTGACCTTCATGTCTTGCTAATCTGACTCAGTATCTCTGGCGTGGGGCCTAAGAAGTTGTACATCTAATAAGTTCCCAAGTTGAGAACCATTGCATTACTGAGGCCTTGGACTAAGAGTCCCACCTGTCAAAGCCTGATCTTACCTTTTCCAGTTTGTATGTCTACGTCGCTTACTGACACTTTTCTCAGGCCATCAGCAAACTCCATTTCCATTTCCTGAAGTCCTTCGGCTCACATTGACCCTATTGACTGAGTATCTGCTAGGTGAATCACACTAGGCTTTGCATCAGGATCCACAGTGCAAAAGAAGCAGTCGCAGTCTTTGAGCAGCTCAAAAACAAGCATGTGAAATAAACATCAATATATAATGGCAATGAGATGCACTAGATTCCCAGGTGATGTAGAAATGTGAAGACAAGACTGACAAATCAACAAGAAATAAGATAGAACTTTACATATTATTAATAAATCCCACAATCATTCTCTAAGTGTCTACTCTGTACTTAATACTTTGCTGGTCACTGAACATAAAAGGTAGTAGGGCTAAACTCTTATCTTAATGGATTCACAAAACCCAAAAGGGTATTTTATTTATTTAGTTTTTTAATTTACACCTTTTTATTTTCAAAATGTTACATTAAAAAATATGAAGTTCCCATATACCCCACCCCACTCCCTCCTACTCCTTCCACATCAACAACCTCTTCATTAGTGTGGCACATTCATTGCGTTTGATGAATACATTTTGGAACACTGCTATACTGCATGGATTATAGTTTACATTGTAGTTTACACTCTCTCCCAGTCCATTCAGTGGCTTATGGCAGGATATATAATGCCCTGTATCTGTCCCTACATTATCATTCAGGACAACTCCAAGTTCCAAAAATGCCCCAATATCACACCTCTTAGTCCCTCTCCCTGCCCTCAGCAACTCCCATGGCCACTGTCTCCACATCAATGATACAGTTCCTTCCATTGCTAGAGTCACAATAGTTCTATAGTAGAATACCAGTAATCCACTCTAATCCACATTTTATTCCTCCATCCTGAGGACCCTGGGATGGCAGTGTTGTTTTAAATGTAGTCTGGTGGACCTTGTGACTTAAATAAGCCCTGGGGACTGGGAGAGACTGACTTTTTTGAGAGTTGAGAACAGACTGAAATCAAGGTTCTCTACTCTGCTCTGGGCCAGCTGAGGTCCCCAACATCGGGACCATGTGAGTATGATTTGGATCTATGCACTCCTGGGTCGTGCCGGCACCATTCTCATGTTGGCCCCAGTGCTGCTCCAGGGACCTTGCATTCTTCTCTCACTACCTGAGAATGTGGATGGAACTCGTTTTCTATTCATTGGTGATGCAAACCTTTTAGTTCCTCCTAGTCCACTAAAGTCAGGAAATGCCCAAATATTCTGACCCAAGGCCATAGCTTAGGCTGTGTCCCTGTTTCCCTGTTTTAATTCTTTTTTTTTAATTTTTTAAAATTAAAGTTATAGATCACAAGGAATGTTACATTAAAAAACCTAAAAAAACAAGAAACATAAGAGGTTCTCATAAAATCCACTCCCCACCCCCACCACAACGTTTTTGTAAATTGTATTTTTTTGAAGATATATATATCATCAAAAAAATGTTACAGTAAAAAATATGAGGTTCCTGTATACCCCCCACCCCCCACCCCACTCCTCCCACACCAGCAACCTCCCTCATCATTGCGGCACACTTGTCGCACTCGGTGAACACATTTTATTAGAGATTCCTAACCCTGGTATTAGGAGGAATTTCTGATATGCCTTAAAATTTTCTGTCTCCCTATCCCCTGGGTCTCATCTGCTTCATGTAAATAGGATGTAATGAGGGCAGAGTAAGCCTGCAATGGGAGCATCATAAACATGTTTTTCAGGGTGAACCTAGACTCACAAAATCCTCCAATTCCTGTGGGTCTGCATTCCTTTTCCTTCAATTTAGAGCAAACATATTTATTCTATCATGGGAAACATAAGATGCTATCTAAAATATTTAATATTTGCTAGTATATATGGTAATTCTCCATTCCTTATATGTCAGCAGGCTTTGCAATACTGAAATTCGTCATGTTATTTGTCAAAGAAAAAGCTCATAATCCTCACTACATTCTCAGAACATTTAAAATAGTTTCCTGGGGCAGTTTGCCACTCCATATAATGACTCTAGATGAGCCCTGCTTGTCCTGGGAGGCACTCAATTTTCCACGGTTGTGAACCATCTAGCTGACCTCATTACATCTGTCTCACTGGTCTGTTTTCCCTAATCACACGACCTTCATGGTTACATACAACATTGCATGGACAGTTTGCACACCATCCATCAACTACTGCTTTCATGAACTATCTTGAGGCTTTGCAACATAGGCCTTGTGATTTATTTGTTGTTAACATTCCCATTTTTGAGAATCATTAAGCAATATGCTACATACAACTGTGACATAGATTAAATGAACACATTTCAAGTCATTTAAATCAAAGGTGAGTTTCAGTCACTACCAGAGCAGCCAAAACTAGAAAATGCCATTTAATCTCTTTGGAAAAAAATGAAGAAATATAACCATACCTATAGGTGAAGATGGTGGGATTCAAGAGAAGGAAGGGTATTGAATAAAGAAACTAGGACATGAATTCCAGACTTCAGTCTGTGACTTTAAGAAGATCCCTCACCATGCTTTTGTCAAACTTGATCTCATATTTGTCCCCCTGTGTATTAGTCAGCCAAAGGGGTGCTGATGCAAAATACCAGAAATTGGTTGGTTTTTGTAAAGGGTGTTTATTTGGGGTAGGAGCTTACAGATACCAGGCCATAAAGCATAAGTCACTTCCCTCACCTAAGTCTATTTTCACGTGTTGGAGCAAGATGGCTGCCGATGTCTGCAAGGGTTCAGGCTTCCTGGGTTCCTCCCTTCCTGGGGCTGGCTTCTGTTTCCTCTGTGAGCTTACTTCCTGGGGCTCCAGCTTAAGGCTTCAGCATCAAACTCCAACATCAAAAACCCTTAACTCTGTCCTTTGTCATGCCTTTTATCTGTGAGTCTCCACCCACAAAAGGGTGGGGACTCAATACCTTACTGGCACAAGAGGTTTACATAATTACTTAATCAAGTAATCCTATGAATCTGATGTAATCTAATTGCCCAGAGGAAAAGATCAGATTGCAAACATAATCCAATATTTCTTTTTAGAATTTATCAATAAAATCAAACTGCTACACCCTGATACCACGTTTTAGTCACTCCTGTTGGTAATAGGCATCTGTGCTTTTGCTCTGGTGATTCAGATGTACCCCATTTTGCATATTTATAGGGTGGCATTAAGCCTTGGCATTACATCTTATAGTTGTGTTTGATCTCTCTGAACTTTCTGGTAATGATAGTAAAAATATCTACCATCTTTTGATATAGAAAGTTCCCTTAGAGCAGGCTCTATGTTTAAGGACGTTGGGGTTTAAGAAACTAAGCCTTGGAAAAATGAAGTAACGTTCCCAAAGCCACTCTGCCATTAAATCTTGGTTTCCAGATCTGAGAGGCCCAGTGGCTTATGCTAGTTCTTACACTATGGCCCCATTTTCCACGTTCACCTGTGTTTTCCCGCCTTGGCTTTGAGAGTTCAGTGTCCCAGGTAGCGATTCAATCTGTGCTTTGATAGTGGCTGTCTCTAAGCTCCAGCTCATGTGCTGCCTTGCCAGGGAGCAGACTCGATAAACCAAATGTGGGATGGCCATGGAATACCTAAGGAGATGGAAGCTAACCATGATTTAAATGCTCTAGTAACAGTAGAAGGCTTCTCCAAAAGTTCACTGAAAGATGGTGTCTTCGTCTAGAAGATGATTCATTGTAATGAGAATTGAGGAGGAAATTCTTCACTTTAGGTAGGACATCTGAGCTGGGTATTCATGTGGGTCTCATTTCTTCTCTTTCACACAATTAATTTATTCGTTAATTTCTATAAATATTTATTGAGTGCTTCTAGGTAGCAAGCACTCTGAGAGGTTGCATAACCTAATTGTTGGATGCACAGACCAAGGAGTCAGACTGCCTGGATTTCCATTTCAGCTCTCTAGTTCCAGCTGCGGGATATTGGACAGTTTCCTTAACTTCCATGTGCCAGGATTCCCCCATTAAAAAAAAATTCCAATGGGGACTAACTGAGTTAATAATACATTCATAATTTTTAGGACAATGCTACACACATAGTAAATACTACGTATGTGTTGACTATTAATATTTTCTTATGCCAATGATTTTAACAGCCATCTCTATGCATGTGATTATCATTCATCCAGCTATCTATCTATCTATCTATCTATCTATCTATCTATCTATCTATCTATCTATCTGTCTATCTTATATCTAGGTTGTTCTTTGGCTAGATGGCTTTCTTGTTGCTAAAACCCGTATAATAACCACCTATTTCTTATTTTCAGATAGAGATCCACAGGCACCTTAAAATCAACATGTGTAAAAGGTAACTCATGATTTTACCTTAAACTGCTCCTCTTCCTATGTTCCTTATCTTAGTAAAGTAAACCATGTCAACCATGTGGATAAACCAGAAACCTGGTGGTCAACCTTGACAATTCCATCTCTCTTTACAATCACCGGATTCTGTACATTTTTATCTCTTTTGTTTCTCAAATGTATACACTTGTTTCTCACCCCCTCTGCAGTACTAATTTTGTTCAAACATTAATTTCTCATTTGGATTATCTTGACTTCTCTTGCTTCCATTCATTCTCCATTCTACCCCAGAGGGATCTTTCTAAAACTTTAACATGGTTATGTCTCTTCATTCTTAAAATCCTTGAATGGCCACAGATGATACTCAGTATCAAGTTCAAACACCTTGGCACCATATGCAAGGCCTGGCAAGCTCTCATCCTTAACTCCTTAGATATAGGTCTGGCCCTCCACTCACCTCGTGGTACTCCATGTGTGTGTGCTTTGCTTTCTTTCTGTGCCCACTGCTTAGAAATGTTCACACCTTCAGCAGGTGAACTCCTATTTGTCTCATGAGTTGGTTTCCAAGGACCCCTGCCATACCTCATCACCCTCAGGCTTGAGGAGTTTTCCTTCCATTGGAAGTCCATGCCCACTCTCCCTCACACTTAAGATCCTGCCCTTATTCAGCTGTCTATCTGTCTGCCTTTCATACTAGCCCAAAAGCTCCTGAGATTATGTCTTATGGGATTGTTTATTCCTATTCCAATACAGTGCCTGACATATTAAAGGAATTAAAGATATTTGATGAGCAGGTAGGTGTGTTACTCTGTTAGGCTGTCAAAAGCAATAGACTAGAAATTGACTGGCTTTTTTTTTTTTTTTGAGGTACCGGGCCTGGGGATTAAACCAGGGCCTCAGATGAGGGAAGGCAGTGCTCAACCACTGAGCCACATTGGCTCCCCTAAGTTTTTTTTTTTTTTCCATTTGTTTGCTTGTTGTTTTTTGTGTGTGTTTTTAGGAGGCACCAGGAACTGAACCTAGGACCTCCCATGTGGGAAGCAGGTACTCAACCGCTTGTGCCACCTCTGCTCCCTGGGTTGGTTTTTAACGAGGGAATTTATTAGCTTACAAGCTTACAGTTCTGAGGCTGAGAAAAATGTTCAGATCAAGGCATTATCATGCAATGCTCTTTCCCCAAAGACTAGCTGTTGGCAATCCTGGACTCCTCTGTCACATAGAAAGGCACATGACAGTATCTTTTGGTCTCTCCCTTCTCGTCTGGGTTTCATTGTTTTCATCTTCTGTCTCCCGTGGTTTTCTCTCTCTTTCTTTATAAATTCATTTATTTTATGAATGACACCAGTAAGAGAATTAAGACCCACTTTGCGCCAGACCTTAACTGAAGTAACCTAATCAAAAGGCCCTATTTACAATAGTTTTACACCCATAGGAATGGAGTCCCTCCTGCTTCAAAATGTCACACTCCACTCTCTGGACCCCAAAAAGACATATTCTTTCCATGTGCAATCTACATTCATTCCATCACAATATTGCAAAAGTCTTAAGTTAGGTCATTTCATTAACAATATTAAGTAAAAAATCTTATCAAAATCAGTTAGAGGTGTAGTGTGTCATGGTACACAATTTCCCTCAGGCTGTGGACTTGTGAAACCAAGAACAAGTTACCTGCTTCCAATAAAGAAAGGAGGGGCAGTCCTCAGATAAACATTCTCATTGCCAGAAGGAGAAATTAGAAGGAAAACAGGGGTTACACGTCCCCAAATATTACAAAACTCTGTAGGGCATACTCTATTAGATTTCAAGATTTAATCTGTAGCATGATGCTCTACCCTTGGGGCCTGATGGAGTAGTAGTCCTACCCTTTCCAAGTGCTTGCACAGAGGTCCTGCTCTCTCCCAAACCCTGGGTTGAGGGATCTAACATCTCCAAGCACTGGGATGACAACCATGCTCTCAACTACATCCTCATCAAACATCTGCACAGTGACCAACCTCTCTGCAAACTCCCAGACATCTGAGATACCTGGGGTGGTAGCACTTCTCCTGAGCAACAGGGTGGAAGTTCTGCCTCCTCCAAGCACAGAGGCAGACTTATCCTTCCACATACATGGGTGGGTCCACTGTCTTGGCCCAAGATGTCTTTAGTCTACACTTCCGCTTCCATGGTTCTGCCTTTGAAGTAATTTTCCCTTCAATCCCTCCTTTTTTCTGTCATTTTTATTCCAGGCTGCCAGAGGTTCCATTCATACAGATCTCACAAAAAAATATGTGGATCAGATGGTAGGACATTCTACAAACCCTTTCTGGTAATTCATCTCCAATCCTGACTTGCACTGAAATGGCTGACTGGTTTCGTGTTGCGTTAAATCCTTGCATGGAGCATTATTCTCTTGGGACTCATTTTCCAGAAGCTAGAGTTTCTTTTCCAAGTCATCAATTTCTGATTTATTTGTGCCCAGAAGTTCAATTCTCAGCTTGTCCCTTTCCTCCTGCTTTTTACTATAAGCTATTACAAGAAGAAGGCAGGCCACGCTTTCCAAATTTAGTTTGGAAATCTCTTCAGCTAAATATCCAAGCTTGTCACTTTCAAATTCTGCCTTCCATCCAACATTAGAACACAATTCTGCCAGGTTCCCTGCCACTTTAAAACAAGGGCCAGCTTTCTTCTAGTTTTCAATGACACGTTCATCATTTCTGTCTAAGACTTCATCAGAAGTAACTTTAGTGTCTATATTTCTACCAAAAGTCTCTTTCAAAGCAATCCAGGCCTTTTCTATCAAGCATCTCACAATTCTTCCAGGCTCTATCCCTTACCCATTCTAAAAGCCATTTTAACATTTTTGGAATTTGCAATCATTCCTCTGACTTACCTGGTACAAAAATCTGTTTTAGTCTACTAAGCTGCTAAAAGCAATATACCAGAAATGGGTTGGCTTCTACAGTGGAATTTATTAGCTTACAAGCTTATAGATCTGGGGCTGAAAAAAATGTCCAGATCAAGGCATCATCAGGCAATACTTTCACCCTGAAGACCAGCTACTGCTGATCCTGGACTCAGCTGTCACATGGTAAGGCACATGGCAGCATCTGCTGGGCTCTGCCTTCTTGTCCATCTTTCATTGCTTTCAGCTTCTGGCTGCCATTGCTTTCTCTCTCTCTCTCTCTCTCCCTCTCTCTCTCTCTCTCTCTCTCTCTCTATATATATATATATATATATATATGTGTGTGTGTGTGTGTATATATATGTATATATGTATATATGTATATAGATATAGATAGATAGATAGATAGATAGATAGATAGATAGATAGATAGATAGATCCAGTAAGAGGATTAAGACTCACTCTGAGCCAGGCCTTACTGGAGCAATCTAATCAAAAGTCCCTACATACAATAGGTTGTACCCACAGGATTGATTAGCTTTAAGAACATGATTTTTTGGGCTCCATCCATCCAGCTTCAAACTGCAACACTAGGTCAATTGATAAATAAAGGAAAAGGTACATATATGAGTAGATGGATAGAGGAAGGGCAGGATTCCAGTCAGTAACATGAGAAAGACATCATCTTAGGCTGGGATTAGAATGTTGGTAAAAGTCGTTTTTCAGAAACATGACAGGCGTGTCCAAGAGGAAATTCATAGTTAGAATGGAGCAAGCAGAGCATGTGTTAAGGGATGTGGTGATACAGAAGGTAGGGTTTAGCTCACATATGGTATAGAATGCCATGGACAAGGACATGGGGTTGATTCTTTTGGGGATTTTATATGAATTTTGAAAAAGTATGAAGTTATACAAGTGAATTAGGATCCTACTAAATCAATCATTAGGCTTCATTTCAGGCAAGGTAGTGTTTTGGAACCAGGACTAAATTATCATTATATGAAAAATACTTAAAGCCAAAAGAGACCTTGGTTAAACTGAAAAGTCCCCAGGCAGGGCCTAGAGTTCCTTATTTGAACTTGAGGTCACCCATTCCCTGAAATATCAGTGGAATGCTGACCTTATAACCTCAGCTATTAAGATGCAGGATATTGAGCAAATTCACCCATCCCTGGAGCAAAATTTATTTGCTGTGTGATAAGAGCATATTTGACCTTGAAACCATATTTCATAAATTACTCATATCACAAATATGGTTAGAAATTTGGAGTAGGCTTTATTTTAAAAAAATAGGAAGGGACAAGAAAGGTACATGTGTTATATATGGGTATGCCTTACTATAGAAAACAATGAAATCTAGATAAAAATAGGTTTTATGAATGTACTTCTTGGAATAATCTTTAAGCCAAGGCACAACAACTTGTATATGCAACTTGGCTTCTGCAATGTATTGGACAATTGGTGCACTTTCTATATCAAAAGTTCTGGCCTATAGGTAATACTTCTGAGCTGCTGTCAGGAAGCAACCGATTTCCCATTGTTTGTTCTTCCTTTACTGACCCAACATCATGAGCTATAAATATCACAATTGCAGCCTGAATTGACCATGACTGAGAGGAAGGAGGAGATCTGCTGTCAAAGGATGAAGGTTGAAACCTGATTATAAGGGTTGATGCCATGGGTGTGAGACCAGTGGTCACACAGGGACTATGTTTAAAAGACCCCAATGCTTGGTTTAGTGCTTTGCCTTCACCATCTTGGAATTCTTAATAAATTATGAACAAGGAGGACCACATTTTTATGTTGCACTAGGCCTTGTATATTATGTAGCAGATCCTACTGACTATTTCAGCAAAAAGCAGTGTGTACTTAGGCCTCATTTCCACCCTGGTAAAAGGGGAAGGATCATACTTGAGGAAGGGACTTACTTGGTGATCAAACGAAATACTATAATTGAGTGTGCTTTGAAGAATAAAAGCTTTATGCAAATATCAATACTACTTAGAGGTATTAATTTATCACTTTTAGCATGAAATGATCAGTGGTTGAGGACACAATTTTTCTGTCCTGATGTGTTAAGGGTTCTGGGGAGCCTTACTCAACCACCCCTATACTTGCTTCTTTAAATAGTTTGGCACCTACTTCAAAACAGAGCATATGAATTCCAGCCTCAGAGCACGTCATCTGCCAGAGGCGCTCTGCCAGAAATCACCCTTATTCCCTGCCTCCTTAGCCTGGAATTCTGGTTCACTTGGGTCTTGCTTACTGACTTTGTGATCTGTCCCCACAGAGGGTATATTTCTCAGGCTTATCATCTGATTCACTCCCTTCCCAGATTATGCTCTCAAGGCCAGCACCTCTTGGAATATAAAGGCATAAACAGTGTTCCTTTCACCAGGGTCAGTCCCACAGGAGACTTCTAACCACCAAGCCATCATCACCACCACGAGTTGCCCTGTCTCCTTTACCCTGAATTTAAAACTCTTCTGTAGGACTTACCATACTGTGTTATCATAGTAATTACTCAATAATTACTTGATGAATGGCCCTATGAGTCATAAAATTATATTAGGGCATTGTGTATTTTTATTAGGTATGAATTAGGGAAAATGTGTCACACAGAAATTTCCATTAAAGGCTTGCCATGGATCAACAGGAGAGTGATTCCATTTGTCAGTGATTCAATTAATAAGAAATGTTGACTTTTACTCCTGAAAGTAAATATTTCAAACTGTTACAAAATGAACAGTGAAGGAATCACAAGGACAAAGTCTTTTGGAAAGTCCAAATGACACTTCTTTCCATCAACAATAGCCCTGCTGTAGCAGATGCAATCGCTCTCATTCTCTTTCTAACTGGCTCCCTCACTTCCACTCTCACTTCTTCTGTAATCCATTCTTTACAGCAGTCAGAGTCAGGTTCTGTGATTTAGATACATACCATCAAACCCTTAAATTAAGCTCTTCACTGGTGTCCCATGTCACCTAGAATGAAATCCAAACTCCCTTACTCATAACTCTCTCACCACTCATATCCTCAAATAGTCCTAATATTTTTCTCCTTTGGACAGTCATACATACATGTGCAATTCCCTCTCCTTATATTCTCCTTTTTCTCCACTGTGCCACACCTGTCTTTTTCTAATCCTCCAGGTCTTATCTATGATATCTTCTCCTCAAAGAGGCCATCTGCAAGTGTTCATCTGAATGTATACTCCCATTATGTAACCTTTCATGGTCCTTACTTGTGTTTCTTAATTGATTTTGTTAATTTGTAAATGTATATTCATTTGTGCACTGTAGGTGTTTATACTTGTTAAAACCACTGGATAGCCTGCAAATTCCAATTGCCAAAGTAGAGGGCTTCATGGCTCTTGAGTATACTGCTTTTCTGAGACTACAGCAGAGGAGTCATTCAGTAAAAATGTGTTGAATACAAGAATGAGTTTATTAATGCAGTTCATTTAATGATCTATTCTGACTGAATCTACAGAAGAGCATCCAAATTCTAACATGCACAAGCATTCTGGCATTGACACAGAAATTTAAAGTCAGTAGTGAATGTAGCAAGACTGTATACAGGTTCATTGGGAAAGGGGAACTCAATACTGTGAAGATAACTTCTGCTTCTAACTGCCATGGAATAAGAGGAACCAGATATATGCTTCCACCAAAAAACCCAAAAAAACAAAAAACAGGAAAATATATTAAACAGTGGTGTTTAAGGCATTGGAAATCAGGTAACCAAAGCTCCTAACCCCTGATAGAAGGGACATATGAGATGATTCCTACCACTTCCCCAGATACAGTCTACAGACAATTTCCAGGCCATGCTGCAGGAAGAGCAAACTCAGGTGGAAATCAGTGGTTTCTCTGAGTTGACTATGTGGAGCTGAGAATATGGGGAGGCTAAGGCACCTGGTGTTTACAGGTAAAGTACCAAAGAGGGAAGATATACACAAAGAGAACTGTTTCCAAATCTGCACAGTGTTCTCAAGTCCTCTTCAGCCCAAGGGAATGCTACACAAGGCCAGGAGAAAAACCACCTGAAAGGATTAGAGAGAACAAGGCTTCGGGTCCTCACAGGGCAAGCAATGGTTCCAGTTTCCACCAACCAGAGTGGAAAACCTCAAAATTCACAGAGCATCTGGTAGATACCCAGAAGAGGTTTACCTCAGAAGTGGTGGGTGGTAGTGGTAGATGGAAGGAGGGGTGAATAGCTCTGGTCCATCTAATAAAATAGGATCTGGAAGGATCAAACTGTTTCCAAGCAGTTTAACCATGTGTCACAAAAGTGATCAAGAATATTTATAGTAAAATGCTCCAAATCTCTAGCTATCAGGGAAATGCAAATCAAAACAACAATAAGATACCATCTTACTCCCATAAGATTGGCAGCTATGAAAAAAACAGAAGAATACAAATGCTGGAGAGGATGTGAAGAAAGGGAAACACTCATCCACTGCTGGTGGGAATGCAGAAGGATCCAACCATTCTGGAGGACAGTTTGGCGGTTTCTCAAAAAACTAACCATTGATTTGCCATATGACCCAGCAATACCACTGCTGGGTATATACCCATCAGAACTGAAAACAAGGACACAAACCGATATATGTACACCAATGTTCATAGCAGCATTGTTCACTATTGCCAAAAGTTGGAATCAACCCAAATGCCCATCAACAGATGAGTGGATCAATAAAATGTGGTATATACACACAATGGAATACTACTCGGCTGTAAGAACAAATACACTACAAACACACGTGATAACATGGATGAATCTTGAGAACCTTATGTGGAGTGAAGCAACCCAGGCATTGAAGGACAAATACTACATGACCTCAATGATATGAAATAAGCAAGCTGCCTCAAAGAGCTAGAGACTGGAAAATAGGCTTACAGGATATCGGGGGGTGGAGGAAGGATGTGAGCCGACGTCTGCAGGGGTGGAATCTATGATGAGCTGGCGGTAAATACGAGCACAAAGAAGAGATAAAATGGGGGCAAGGGGTTGCCTTTGGGTGGGGCTTTGCGGGTTTGAGGGGGGCTGGGGATGGGCGGATGAGTAATATTGCCCACAAAATTGGGGGGAGGGAGGGGCAACATACGAACATAGGAGAGTGTCAGGTGTTGGTTGAGAGTAAAATGCTGAGAAAATCGTATCAAAATATAATTAGGAGGGTTACCTGTTTAGGATGCTCGGAGGGGATGGTCTGATGAAGGACGGACTCCTGGGGAATGTCTGAAGGCTCATTTTGCCAGGGTGGGTTGTACCATTGGGTAGAGACCCAAGAAGTGAGAGTTGGAGTGGACCCACATCCTGGGGAAGACTAATGCCATCCAATAGAGAGAACTGTATCTCTCGAGAGAAAGGATGGCTCCCAGGGCATTAAGGCAGTTGAGCAAGTCAGGCCCTGAACACTGTTGCAAGTATCTCTGGACGTGGCTCCTCAGGAAATGGAGATTGGCTATCGCTGTGGGCCCCAAGGGGAGGGGAAAATGGATGTTGAATGGATGGAACCAAGGTAAATGTGGGGGCAAGAGAGGAGTTTCGCGAGAGTACACAAGGATGGATATAAAACATGTAATATTACACCAAAAACATATAGGGGATGACAGACTAATAATGTAAACCATAATGTAAAACATAGAATAACTAAAAAATTTAGAAAACTGTATATCCTAAAGTATGGACCACACTGTAAGCACAGATGTCACCTTGTTTGAAAGCTATTGTTTTGGAGTCTGTACATCAGTTTTAGTAAACATGATATGAATAAGTTAAAAGATTATCGCTGTGGAAGAGAAAAGGTTTTATGGTGGATGTGTGAGAGTACTGTATATTGTATCTATGGATTACTGTGATCTAAGACTCTTGTGAAGAGAAGCTCAATAATTAGGAAAAAAGAAAAGAAAAAGATAGGATGTAGAAATTTTCCAAATTAATATGTACTCTAGATCTAACCTTTAAACTCATTGCTATATTCCATTTTACTAGTAAGGGAACCTGACATTATGTTGGGATTCACTTTACAGGAAGTTTTGGATCACAGAGTGGTTCAACAATGGCGGCAGAGGAATACTGGTATGGAATGTTATTGACAGGCTATATATGGTTGACAGGGAGTTATACAGGGCATATGTCCAGGGTGCATGGTAATGTTCAGATATACTCATAGTGGAAACAATTAAAAACAACAGCTGGGGGGGTACTGGGTTCCTGGCCTGGAGGGCTCTGTCTTGGTCCCTAGGGGAGCAGCAGCAGTCCCCCAGGTGCAACGGTAAGGACCAGGAAGGAATACGGGTCCAACAGTGGGCTCCTGATACTAATGAACCTATAAACCTGCAATAAGAACAAGGCCTAGAGCAGCATTGTGCCTGGGAGTTTCCTCCTGACAGCCTTCATGTTACTCAAATGTGGCCAGTCTCGAAGCCAAACTCAGCATGTAGATGCAGTGCATTCCCCCCAGCGTGGGACATGACACCCAGGGATGAGCCTCCCTGGCACCAAGGGATCACTACCAAATACCAGCTGAAGATGCAAGTAGAAAATGACCTTGAATTAAAGGCTCAATGCGGATCAGCAGAATATCCCTGTCTACATATAATAACATGACTTTAAAATGCTGTTTGACCTAATGTAAGGGGGAAATGGAAAGGAGAAATGAGTTTATATGGCTACAAGTCTCTAAAAAAGAGTCTGGAGGTTGTCAGAAGGATTGCCCTTATGCACAACTGAGCAGAGTCTAAGAGACAGATATAGTAGATACAACCCCGGGTATTGGTTCTTTTGAGGGATAAAGAGACCCATGGGTTCTATGGTCATGGCAGATGGAGTTCACTGCCATGTCAGATGGCCCTTCTTTGGAGCTGGTGTTTCTGCGTGATGGAACTGGACTCAGATGGGATCTCTTTTCACAAGACTTTCATGCTACTTTACTGGAATTGTAGTTGGTGTTGGGGTTTAAGATATATTTAGGGGATTTGAATCTCTGGACTGACAATATGATAGCCAGGCCCTGAGCCTCAACAGACTTCAGCTCCTACACTCTGATTTATTGGACTTACCCCACTCAGCTAACATGGAGTTGAAGAATGTCAACCACCACACCATGGAGCCTAGAGTGCCTACAACTGAAAGCAGGAGAATTGCATCCAGTATCCATGTGGAATCTAAGCCTCCTCTTGACATAGATGTGCAACGGACACAACCAATCCAATGTCCACAGAGAAAAAGTGGCATTGGTGTGGGAAGGGTGGCCATGGTGGCTGCTGGGTGCGGGGAATGGGAGGAAGAAATTAGATGGGGAGGCATTTTCGGGACTTGGAGTTGTCCTGGGTGGTCCTTCACGGACAAGTACGGGACGTTGTAGATCCCCCCAGGGCCCACTGGATGGAACGTGGGAGAGTGTGGGCTATGATGTGGACCATTGGCTATGGGGTGCAGCGATACCCAGAGATGTACTTACCAGGTGCAATGGATGTGTCATGATGATGGAAGAGAGTGTTGCTGTGGGGGGTGTGGGGGGTGGGGGCGGTGGGGTTGAATGGGACCTCATATTTTTTGAATGTAATATTTTTTAAAAAATGAATTAAAAAAATAAAGGAATATATGCAGAAAAAAATAAAATAAAATAAAATATGTTCTTTGAAGAAAAAAAACAATGCAAGTTATTGGTGGTAGGGTAAGATGTTATATATGCTTGAAGTTATATATGTTTGTTTTGTAAGTTCACAACTATTATACACTTATTGTTTATGTATGTTTATGTATGAGTGATATGTTTCAATAAATTTTTAAAAAAGACAAAAAAAAAGAATATTTATAGAAATACAAAAATAACCAACAAATAACAAGTTAAAATTTGTAAATGTAGCATCCAATCAAAGATGATCAGGCCATCAGAGAAACAGGAAAATGTGGCTGAGAATGAGGAGAAAAAAATCAATCATTGAAACAGACCCAGAATTCATACAGATGCTAGAATTAACAGAAAAGAACATTAGACAGTGAATACATCTTTATACCATATTTACAAAAAGCAAGAAGAAAAGTTGAACCTGTTAAGTAGAAACATGAAAGATGCAAAAGGATTCAAAATAAAACTTGTAGAGGTAATAACTACAATGTCCAGCATGAAAATGCCCTGGATTGTGCAGCAGTAGAATAAATACTGAAAAAGACAAGATTGGTGAGCTTGAAGCCTGCAATAGAGCTATTCAGGATAAAATAGAGGGAAAAGAGAGTCTGAAAAGAAGAGTAGAATTGGGCTTCTGTGAGATGTGAGACAACATCAAATGTTCTAATATATGTGTAATTGGAGAACCCAAAGAAAGGAAGGGATGAGAAAAATATTTGAAGGAATAATGACCTAAAATTTTTCAAATTTGATGGAATGTATTTACCACACATCCAAGTCATTATATGAACCCCAAGAACACACAAAAAAACATGAATAAAACATGAATAAAACTGCACACCATAAACCAACTGCTCAAAGCCAATAATAAAGAAGACATAATAAATAATAAAGAGGAATTAATAAATAATAAAATGATGTTATTATGTTATTGCACACTTAGTAGACTCCGATATAATATAAATATAACTTTTATATACACTGGGAAATCAAAAAATTAATGTAGCTCACTTTGCTACTATATTCACTTCCTTTCAGTGGTCTGAACCAAATCTGCAGTATCTCTGATGTATAACTGTAATTAATTAAATCCAATGTTTCCAAAACATTGTTTTTCTCTTCAAATGCATAGCTGTGTTATAAAAATATAATATGATGGACTAGTATAGAATATGTAAATTAAATAGCATTTATTTCCTGGTGAGTAAACAAATCATGGATTAGATGATCTAACACTATGTCAGATTTTTTCTTTTTAATTGTTACTGGACAAATTTTTCTATTTGATTTCTTCATTTTGGAAGCTTTCTAATTAAATTGTGCAACGATTAAGAAAATAGATGAATGCATTAATTCCCATAAAGTAATTTTTGAATTATTTAATAAATTAAATCAGCATAAACCAGAGAAAGAGCAAGTGAGAGTTTCTTGCCCCCTTACTCCCTCTTATTTTCATTTGTCAGCAATGTTGAGACTTACTTGCACTTCCTTTTCTCAACTGGGTCAGACACCAAGTGTACCAGACAACTCCAAATCACTCTTTAGCCTCTAGGGTGACTAGAAAGGAGAAGTATAGGAAATGCCACAGGAACACCTTTCTATTAACATTTCCATCCATTCAAATTTTGCAGATTCCTGGGCAACGTTTTTGAGCCTGCTGCCAATCAGGAAGGGCTGCCAGCTGGGTGACATCCCCAGGGAATGGGCACTTAACCCTCCAGGTCCAGCAGGGGTCATACTGGCCCTGGTCCTGATACCAGTGAGTAGCCCTGCTTTAGACTGCACTCCCTAGTCCCAGCACACCCTTGCTATGTGAAGCCTTCCTCCCACTAGAACCAGGAGATATGTAGCATACTGCTTAGAGGCATCCTAGGTTATTCTCCTTGGCTGGGGTCTCTGCCCCAGCCCCTTATAGAGTCTCCAGACCCTTTGTCTCTAGAATGCAGGATATAGCCAATGAAAAGTCAACCTCAAAGTCAAGAGAGTATGGTGAGCTTCAAAATCTTTACCCCAAAAGCCCCGCATAGTTCTATTCCCTTCTTTCTCCTTTCCAGAATGATAGGACTACTCAACCAACAAGCTTGGTCCTATTATTGTAGGATGTCTGAGATTTAAGAAGGGAAACAGGTCATGAACAATAACATTTACTGAGTTTCTATTACATCCTAAGTGTTTTATCTCATTTAGCTTCCTCCATATATGATTTTTATTTGTATGAAAAGCAAGTGGTATAAGTTTGATGATGACTCAAAGATAGAGAGATTGATCCTGGACTTAATGCCATCCTCTATCCAACTCCAAAGTCCAGCTCTATCTCCTGCAGCATTTTTTGGTAGGCGAAGCTTTTACTTCTAATCAAAGTCCAATAAATAAAACAGCTAAAATTTAAAGCAGGGGAAGCCTAGACAGCTATTCCCCAGTGTTACTGAAGATTCTCTAGGGAACCTTGGAGTCCCCTAGACCCAGTTTCTAAACCATGCTTTTCTTCCCATATCATGAGGCCCAGCATGAGATCACCCATGGATTTAGTCGGTCTTGCCCATGAGCATGATACAGAAGAAAGTTCTTACTTCAACATGGTCTTGCAATAACCCACCATTGGCCATGGTCTCTTTCCAGTCCTGTGCACAGTGCTCAGGTCCTTGAAACTTACTTGCCTTGTTTCACTAGGTCTGCACTCTCCTCTTCAACTTCGTTCTTGCTCCTAAAAAAAGCCAGTGATAGGGATTTCTGGGGCTTGGATATTGGTGGCTGCCTGGTCTTAGTACAAAGCCTGCAGGGTGTGGTGTTCCCATTCCATGCCTTCTCTTTGTGTCATTCCCTTTATCCTGAGAGAAACCTCAAAACCCACTGAATCCCTGGGCAAATTCCTATATCCTTGGGCCACATTTTAGAACTTTGTGTTCTACTTGTTAATATACACATTGCAGCCCTGTGGAGAACTCTACCCCCAAGCACTACCCCTATAAACAGGTCTTTTTCCACGTCACTATTTTCTGTCTGCCCCATTCCACTGAAGTTTCCCAGTCCATAGATACTCTGTTTCAAGCAATCCAGTATCAGCACAACTAGAAACCTGTATTGCATTCCCTCCACTAAGAAGTCATCTCTCAGGCTCTATTAATGAGAGGTGATCTTAAAAAGGAGTGATGCATTAAATTGCCTTTGTTGGCTCTCTGTGTCCATTGCTTAGGGAGAGGATATGTGATAGAAAAGGAAGATAGAGACCTTCCTGTAAGATCTTGTTTAGAGTCCTTGCTGAAACTTGCTGCTCAAGGTAAGTGAAAAGGGCAGAAAAGCACAACCCAATGGCAATGAATAAATCTATATGCTCTATAAAACAATTTAAAACTCAGGATGACAAATGGAGCCTATTGAACACCCAAGATTAGCCATGTGTGTAGTTCTTTAACATTTTGTTCCTGTGCTGACATAAAACAAACACTCAGACTTATTTTGTTGTACACCAGAAAGTGGGATATGATGTTGCACTGCATCTCTGTGGTAATAATCTAAAGACCTAGGAACTCAGAGGCATAACTCTATTAAAATGATGGTAGCCATCATTCAGGATTGCCCAGGACCTGCTTGTGTGTTAGGAACATGGTATCACAACAAGCCTCTGAGATAAGCGGCAGTGTGCCCACTTTGCAGAGGTACTGAATTTTAAATCTTTGAACTGGGATTCAGAGTTCTGTCGCCCTGGCTCTCAGGACTGTTCTTTATTCTCTGCACTTTCCAATGACTCTGGGTAGTACCTATGATGGGTGCATGTTTATGCCCTATGCTTCAGCCACAAAGTTGCCTTTACTAGGTACATCAGCCTCACTCCCCTACCACTGTCAAAGACACACAGATACCTCCTCCTAGTCTAGTTGTCATCCTAAAACTCCACCTGTCCTTCATGACCCATTAGAAATTTAATGTCCCTTATTCCACCCTCACCACCTTCCCTCTTCAAAGAGCAATTCAACGTATCCCACTTCCAAAAATCATTTTTCTGGTAGTGAAATCAGCCTCTCTTGAGAAATACTGAGTCAAGCCAGTCCGTAGTAAAAGTGACTCTAATTGGCTATGGTTCCTGAAAGTCTAGAAATGAGTGATGAGAGAATATGTTGAATTGCAAAGAATACCTTAATATTTATCCCTAGACCTTGCACATAGTAGGAATGAAAACGCTTGTTGACCAGCTCACTCAACCTGTCCTGGGAAGTTGGCTGCACCATAGACGTGGGTAGTAATGATTCACACATTTTGTCTCATCTGCACCCATGGTGTTTATCTCCTGTAAGAGAGAAATAATGGCACTGTCTGCAGTTGCCCATAGCTCTCAGTGAATGAAAAGGTAAGGCATTATGATCATTCTAATAGGACTAATAGGAATTCTTGTTTTATGATAGAACAAATAACTTCTCTTGAACAAACTTTCTCCTTCTTCATGGAAAAGAGTCTACTTGAGTGAATTGACTGTCACCTGAGTGAAACTCTATACCCTTTAGGAGCACTACATAATATTTTTCCATCATAGTTTATCTTAATTCTTTAAAGGTCCTTACATATTCCTGAGGTAAAGTATCTTGAGGTCTATGATTATTTCCTCTTATCTCAATGTGATATGGAGGATTCTCTTCAAAGAACTGTAACCTAGTTATCTAGTTTATCTGTGCATTCCTCTGTTCTTTCTTATCCATTCATTCCATAATAAGGTTGTCAGCAGAGAGCTTTGAGGAGGTGATTGTTTTGGAGAAAACAAACTGATTGACTCCTTCAATTCAGTAAGTATTATGTAACAGGAATTAAGTTGGGTCATGGGGATATGAAGAGAATGGTATCATATCCCTAAGTCAAAAGTGCTTACAGACCTCTGTAGGAGATAAACATAAACTTGTTTATACCACAAAAAAAAATCCTTCCAATAGCAGAAGTATGATTGGTTCCATTAAAAGGACCTGCATAGTCTTTATGAAACAGATTCATTATAACATAGGGCATGAAGGTGATAGGATTTCTCCAGTATAATAAAAAGTAGAGGGTATTGTCCTCATTAGAAGTAGATAGCAGGAGAAGTAATGGCAATCATAATTGGTTTTATAATTTTTTTTAATTAGAGAAGTTGTAGGTTTACAGAAAAATCATATAGAAAATGCAGTGTTCCCATTTACACACCCACTCCATCATTAACACATTGCATTATTGTGATACATTTGTTGCAATTGATGAAAGGATATTATAATTGTACTAATAACTATAGTCCATAGTTTTACTTTATGGTGTATTTTTTCCCCATATACAATCCTATTATTAACACCTTGCATTAGTGTGGTACATTTGTTATCATTCATGAAAGAATGTTTTAATAATTATAGTATTAACTATAGCCCATCATTTACAATAGAGCTCACTTTTTTGTACAGTCCTATGTCACGTCTTTTAATTTTTATTCCAATAATAGATATACCCTAAATTGTCCCCTTTTAACCACATTCACTTATATAATTCAGTGCTATTAATTATACTCACGATGTTGTGCTACCATCACCATCATCCACTTCCAAAATTTACAACCAACTCAAGTGGAAATTTTGTACAATTTAAGCATGAAACCCCCATTCCTTATTTCCACCCTGTACGCTGTTAATATATTCTAGATTCTGACTCTGCAAATTTGTTTATTCTAATTATTTCAAATCAGTGAGATCATAAAATATTTGTCCCTTTGTGTCAGCTTATTTTGCTCAACATAATGTCTTCAAGATTCGCCCATGTTGTGGCATGAATCAGAACTTCATTCCTTTATAATGCTGAATAATATTCCATTGTATGTTTATCCATTCATCATTTGTTGGATACTTGGGATGCTTCCATCTTTTGGCAATTGTCAATAAAGCTGCTATGAACGTTGGTGTGCAAACAGCTGTTCAATTCCTTGCTTTCAATTATTCTGGATATACCCCTAGTAGAAGGATTGCCAGGTTATATGGCATTTCTTTACTTAGCTTCCTGAGGAACTGCCAAATTCTTTTCCACCGTGTAGCCTTTATATTTTGGTGATAGTAGAGTGACACTTTATAATGTGTGTACCACAGACTGCCTGCTCTATAAATAGCTGCAGGCACATTATCTCATTTAGTCTTCACAACATCCAAGTAAGATAGATGCTATAATTATTTTAGAGGAAACAAAGGCTTTGAGAATTTAAGGAGCAGCCCCCATTTTAATAGCTGCTAGGGATGGTTTGAACTTCACACCTAGGTCTAATGGTCTTCAAAGCCTTACTTATAGCTTCCATGATAGAGAAAAATCTAAAAAGAAAAAGAAAAAGAACAACAAAACAGAAACAAAGGAAGAGCAGCACAGTAAAAAGGAACAGCAAAACCTGTGCAGAAAGGTGGAACTCAAATATGGCTGCCATGCCAATAGAAAAAGCAAGGCAAGGGCCATGAGGGATGAGGCTGGAAGGGAAGAAACGCCCGAAAACTATGAGTGCTGGAACAGGCTGGGATGCAGGAAAGTGGTATAATTTGATTGTTCTTCAGAAGACTGAATTTCTTTGCCCTACTCAAGGGAAAAGAAAGCATCATCTGGGAGTTGAGATCATTAAAACGTCTGCATAATGAAGCAAACCCACTCATTGGGACAGCAAAAACTTAAGGGTAGAGAGGATTGTCTCTGCTTCTTAACAATAAAACACTGAACAAGTACCAGCGCACCTGGCAATTCCTTGTCACGACAAGAGAAGGTTTGCATTCAGTCAGAGATAGAATTCTGCTTGCATCCAAAGAAACGTAACCTAATTAAAGAAATCTGTCTTGTCATGTCATATGGTACCCCCGTTTAGAAATTATAGCCACACTTGATGCATTGACACTCTAAATGAGTAAGTAAGAGGCATCTTTCAAGGCTGGAACTAATTATAAGAAGGGATTTGATGGAGTCTTCTAAATCTATCTGTTTATTAATTTGCATCATTTGTACTGCTTTAAATATACAATCCAGGATTTAAGTAATCTTTATTATTCTTTGTTCAGATCATGTGTTCCAGTAATTTATATCAGAAACAACCCAGTTTTTTTCCTGTTCAATTCCAATTATAATGTAGAAGAACACTAATGAATTGATTCCTAAGTTTCCCAGAATTACAGGAAAAGATGAGCGTGTGTGCATGTGCGCACATCAAAACAGAAGGTCCTGATGTCTCATTAGATAGTCAAAGGATTCTGTGATCTCCCAAAAGTCAAGAATAATAAATATTGAGCAGAATCTTGCCAAAACATGCATGCATGCTTTTCTCTTTAAAAAGAAAAGAGGGGAGTATTTTAATAATGTCAACACCCATATTCTTTGATAAACTGATTTATGGAATGTAATAGAGAACTGAGAACACAGATACAGTTCATAATGAAAAAGACAGGGAGTCAGAATGGTTAGGTTTAAGTCTTAAATTTGATGTTAACTTCATATGTGATCATAGATAGCCCACTTATTCCTCTAGAGACTGCTTCCTTCACCTACAAAATGAAGGACTGGGTTGACATATGAAACACATGATTGTTCAGTAATTAAATCTCTAAAATTTCCTTAAGGAATATATTCACATATTTGGATTTTATAGACCCATATCTTTACTTTTCCAAGCTGAGAAACTGGCTTATATATTTCAGTGAGTTGCACATATTTTATATGACATGTTTAACCTCTAAAGTGTCCTCATGACCCCTATCCAAACATAGAGCTAAACTTAAGCTAATTATGTGTTAGTCTTTACATGAACATACTTAGTTTACCCCAGTTGCACAATGTTCAGTCATGAGCAGGCATATATTTCAGGTGACGTTCTTTTAATTCTAATAATGGAATGGAAAATAAAAAGGTTTCAAGATGATAAAAAAGTATATACCCATGACTGATAAATGAGATAAAATGAGTGCTCTCATAACACATCTCAAGAGAAAGAGCACTATGAGAAAGGAAACTTGCTTACACACAGAAAAGCCTCCAGGCTAAGTAGGTGATGGCTGTTATCTGTCATCTGCCTGGGTGCAGGGCATACAGTGTGCCCTGTCTTGATTAAGCCTATGAAGACTGAGGATAAACCATTAAAAACTGATAAGCAAATGCTTGGGAGTGGAAAGAGGTATATAATTACCCCCAACATCATGCTCAACATTCCTGACTCATGAGATACCTGAGAAAAATTGGATTTGATTCAAAGTCACCTCAGGCAACTGTACTGCCTTACTCCACCCAACAAATCACATTAGGATTCTGAAACTTACAAACCACACCCTACAAACAGTCTCAAAGCCTTCTTTCACAGTCCTCTCTATTCTATACCTAAGACATTTCCAAGTCATTACATTTGAGACCCTACCTATATGATTCAGAATGGCAAAAGCTGATACTGAAAGATGAAAAATAAATGTACCCTTCCTTTCTTCAAGATGACTTCACATTATATACACACACATGCACACAAATACATTATATATGTGTATATAAGTATATATGTGTATATATATGCATATATCATATAGATAGATAGGTAGATAAATATAGGTAGATGATAAATCAATCATAGGTCAAAATAATCAATGAGATAAAAGCAAGGAACACTGGAATCTCAGATGACAGAGAACAAATAGGTAAAGGGCTAAGGAAGTGTGTTAAAAATTGGTGACTTTTTAGAATGTTAAGGTGGAGTACAGAGAGATACAAGAGAAAGTTAAGCATTCTATGTGAAAGGAGAAAGTAAGTAAATATGTGTTTCTCTTAAAGGGAATGGCAGATTCTAGGAATGACCCATGGAAATAAAAGTGCAAAGTAATTTGGGATCAGATTATGTAATGAATGCTGACTTCACAGCGTAGCCAGTAGAAATTGTCTGCAGATTTTTTATATTTTGTTTGGATATTTTTAAATACAATAACCTTCAGGGAAGGTATTTCTGCTATAAATACAGTGATAATAATGAGGACAGATTTTCAGATTGTGGAACTACATTGGGGGACACTGCTGTCCTATGGTAGTTGGAGAATCAGGACATGGAACAAAGAAGGAAAATGAAATAGTTTTGCTCTTTAAGTTGTCTACTATGTCTTTGTTCTCCTGATTTATACAATTAAAATGTTTTCAATCTTGTCCTTCCAGGAAGTTTTCTTTGAAATCACAGACTAATTTACAACCTTTCCAATCTCTTCCAGATCACCTGGATATAACCTCTATTCCCCATTGAAGAAAAAGACTGAGAATACCAGTGGATCTAAACACAAGGATCATTATCTCACTGCTTTTCTTCTTTTCTCCTCTTTACTGATGATGGCCTCTTTCTTGTACTAGTATGAGAGGTGGCCAAAAAAGGCTTCTCATAATTTTACAAAAAGTTGTCCATCTGTTTTGCATTTGGGGAGAAAAGTATCTACAGATGTGTAGATCTTATTCCATAATTATTAACTACTCTATGTCATAATTCACATTATGGAAAGAATGAATGGTATGCAGTTTGTTAAAATTTAGCACATCTAATCCGAAAATATATAGAGTGTGTGGATAAACTTAACATGTAAATCTGGAATTGCCTAATCATTACTACTAAGTAACACACATGAAGCAACCACTGGCCTGAGCATCAGTAGAACTCCTCTCTTGTTTTCACCCCAAATGTAAATCTTAGTTGCCAATGCCTGGTATTTTGTCACTACTTTCATGATATAATCTTTAACCTATTATGTCCCATGATCTTCTACTAACATTCTGAACTCAGAATTGAAATTCTGAAGTTCTTTTAGGAAACCCTGCACAATGCAAACTGTCTCCTGTAGAAAACTTCCACTCCCATTCTTCAAAAGCAGCTTATACAATGATATTCTCCCTAGAACATGATCAATTCCATCTTTCCTTCAACTCTCCTTTGAAATAGGTAGGGTTAGAGGCAGTCCATTTCTCACAAAATACTAACAGGGGCTTAGGCGGTTAGCACTCAATTTGACCTCAAAAACTTATAATCTTGTGTGGGAGTAAAACCCAGAAATTTATAATTCAGTATGATCCTTTCTGTAATATGGGACAAGCAATATCAGATTTTCCTTCTTACAGATACATCTCAACATTATGATGCTCTTGAGATCACTTTTTCTGGGCTTTGGGGAGAGTAAGCAGGAGAGAGTGTAGCATCTCTTCAGAAATACTGTTATCTCTCAAAAGATAAGTGCCTCTTAGTTGACAATACAATTGCCCTGTGGCTGGTTTATGAAAGGTCAAATCCCTGCAGATCAGCTGGAAATTGGTGAGATGCAGTGCAGTATGGTGGTGAGGCACATGAATTGCAGGACCAGAGTGGCAGGTTGGAATTCTGTATCTAACAACTTACTTTTCATGTGACTTTAGGCTTTAATCTCTCTGCACCTCAGTTTCCTCTTTTTCAAAATGGCCAAAATAAAAAATGCTACATTAAAGGGTTTTGTGAGGATTAAATGAGTTACAATGTGTACTCAGTACAGTTCATGGTCTATCATTATTAGCTGTTTTCATTACTAGTGGACACTCCCCAAAGATAACAGTTTAATGTCTGACAGCATGATACTGACAGCATGATAGAGAATACATCCCAAGTATTTTTAAGCTTCCTCCAATTCTCTAGTGTTCAGGTTGTCCTGAGTCCAAGATAGTCTTTTAATTAGGATTGCATTTTAAATTCTGTTTTCTTCATTAGATTCTGCCAGGTTTTATTATCTGAATCTCACATTTGTCCCATCAGTTTTATTGCCAATGTGACAACTCATCTTTCACTGTCTCTTCTTCTAACCACCGCATGGCTGTGGTGTTCTCTCAACCATCTGTTGTAGATGGTGGCAAACCCTGGTAGGTTCACGCAGTATTTATTTCCAACTATTTATATGTGACACATTTCACACCAATTCCTTGCCTTGCCTCTATCACAGAAAACAGAAAACTAAAATTATGTGTTCCCAAACCTCTTGGCAGCTGGTGGTAACCACATGAACTCTGAAGATCCTCAGGTTCCTGGAAAAGCATTTGTTGTCCTGACTCAGGCACAGCCTCTGGTGCTTCCTGTCTTACTGTCCTTGCCTTCATCATAGACAGAATATATTCAGAGGACTCAAGCCATCTGCTCTCCACCAGAACACCATGCCATGAATGGAAAATGAAGACCATAGAACAAGAGTAGCAAAATGGAAAGAGCAAAATAGGCTGGAGACCTGAAGTCATTGAGGGACCATTGCCCCAACCCTTCACTGCTTCCTTGGATTTTCCTCTTACATGAAATGAACTTAGGCCACTGTTAGTCAGGGTTTCTGTTATTTGCTGATTGACACATCCTTAAATGATACATAGACACTCTTATTGTTTTATCCCATTCTTTCTCTCTGAGAGACAGTATCCAAGTAGAAGGAGAGCTTATGGTAACTTACAGCTATCGGCAAGTGTCGGCAGGACAGAACAAGATGTGATGAGAATATGGATTGAATGAAAGTGAAAAGTTGAACACCTAAAAAGAAACAGACAAGGATGTACAGGGCAATGAGTAATTTGCATTAGACTCTTTAGAAGCTCAAATAGAGGGTATAGCAGTTTAATATTGTTTATGAACTCCAAAAATAGATATTGGATTATGTTTGTAAACTGGTCTGTTCCTTTGGACATATTCGATTGGATAGGATTTAGAGGTTTTACTTTTACTTGATAAAATTATGACTAAAGCTTTGATTGGGCATGTCAGTAGAACAGCAAGTTCCTGCCCCGTTGGTGGGTGGGAACTCACAGAGAAAACAACAAAGCAGAGTACATAGTTAGAGTTTTGATCCTGCAGTCTGGAAAGTAAGCACACAGAGGGGCCCCAGGAAGAGAGATGAGCCATTTACCTGACAGTTTACAGCTGGGCTTGTGGAGAGAGCAGAGCATCTGAGCCTGGAGAGAAAAAAGCCCCGGGAGAGAGAGACAAGATTTGTCCCAGCCTGCAGCTGAGATTGGGAGAAGCTGGGACCATGGCGCCTTGAGAGGAGGAGGAAGACTGAAACCTAGCCAACATCGCCTGCCATCTTGCGTCATCATGAGGCAACAGACTCTGTGTGAGAAAGTACCTCCTATGGTACCTTGAGTTGGACTCTTTAGGGCTTTGTGACGGTAAGCTTCTACCCCAAATATATACCCTTTATAAAAGCCAACAGATTTCTGGTATTTTGCATCAGCACCACTTTGGTTGAGTAATACAGAGGATAAGCTCAAGACATTGAGCATTTGCACTTGAGAGAATGCCACAAGACTAGAAACTCTCTTCTTTGACCCTCATGGTTTCATCCACGTCATCCAAATTGATGACCTCCAAGGCTCTATCTCAAAAGCAGTTAGTTCATTGTCATGACCTTTAGCCCATAATACACAATCTTTCACTTATCATTTCCCTCTGGACACTAGAATATCAACAGCTGGATCCGTCACAAGAGCCTTGCCCTTGTTCATTATTCACAAATACACCAGCCATGTTGATTCAAGGAAGGTAAGCTCTCCTCTTATAATTAATGGCCTCTCTATCCATCCCCATCCCACAAGCCAAATATATGGGTTACAGGTCACAGGGCACCTCCCGTCTATTCCCACATATTTTCTGTCATTAAGTTTTGTTAGTTCTAGTGCCCAAACAATTTCATTAATTCACTTCCTCTAGTTGATCCACAATATCTGCTCACAGATTCATCCTGTATAATCTAAATACATCCTTACTTTCCTGGACAAAAGAGAGGGATGGTGAATGGTTCAAGCTCATTCAAGTAGACATACTGACTCCAGACTTCACAGTCAGATAGTGAGGTGAAGAAGCTGGACCATGACATACATGGCAGAGGCAAAGAGAAGATAGAATATTTTCAAAAGAGACAAAAGATTTTTCAATTACTGGCTTATGAAAATTACTCAAGCATATTCAGGGGACAGAGCAGTAGGCTTAT